>NW_028140335.1:0-29480 GCF_965202585.1 Thalia democratica | reverse complement strand
ATTTGTTTTGATTTTGGGCAAAGTGTTTGATTAACACACATCGAACTGGCTAAATCCAGTAAATTTAAAAAGAGGTATATTTATTTATAGTAGTTCTTAGATTTATCAATATTTTATCTAGATTTTTGTTTAAAAAGTCACTACTTGTTAGTAATTTTAGACTTTTATTTTTATAAGATATATAACCAGTTGTAGATTATTTAACAAACAAGGCTTCAAAATTACCTAAACAAATGTGATAAACGATTCTTACACATAAAAATTGTGATCCGAATCGGAATCTCATTTAAAAGTTTGGGTTCAGCCGAATCCAAAACCTACTTATTTTTAAATTTAAGATTAAGCCGAATCCGAATCCAAGTATCATTTTAAAATTAGGATTCAGCCAAATCCGAGTCTGAATCTTAAATTCAGTGAAACAATAATTAAATCTCTATTCGTTAATATTGAGAAATTTTAAGTTTAAGTATTTTACACAACAAAAATATATTAACTTAAAATATGATTATAGCTTATATATAAAAGCAACCATAAGTTCTAAAACCTGTCTGACGTCAAATTGTTAATCGAACAATAACTAACTTTTACTAAAAATATATTAAAATTTCAGTTTTTTATAATAAATGTTTGACTTCTACGCAACAGTTTGTAGCTGTCTAAAACAGCTTAAAGTATTTTATAGTTTTTTTTTTGTACTACTTAGCTTTGCAGAATTTACAATTTTTCATACTGTAAAATCAGTTTAAATATAATGTTTTTTTGTATAATTTTAAAACACTCTTTTTATACAACTAACTAATAAGTTAGTTTTACTTAAAAATAACCGGGAATTAGAAATAACGTTAACTTAAGAAACAACTAAAAATGAAAAATACAAACTAGCTTGGTTTCGTTTTTATGTTTTTAGATTACTTAAAAATATATAAGTAAAATCGTCCGTAAATATAATTTAAAACGAAAATATAAATCACTAAGTCATTTCATGAGAAAAACTAAAAATTGTATTTCGAATTGAATTTCAACAATTTAGCTTAAAAACTTATATAAAGGTATTTTTATTATAAGCAGCAACAAACTTATAAACTTACTTATATAAAACAACTACATAGTTATTGAATAACAACTACTAATAGGTTTGACCAAACTATTTTCTCTTAACTTATGTTTAACTTTGAAAATATAGTAGCTTATAAACAATATTTTTAGGTTAGTGTAAAAAAATTAACATATAAAGTCAAGTTTAAAATAGTTTAATTATAACTTAATGCTTTGTGTGTAAAACATTAACAACAAAAAAAAGTCATAACTTATTGAATAAGTTTTATTTACTATCAAAACAGGTCGTTACGTCAATTTCGAATCATAACAAACATTTACTTATGACACAAATTTATAATGATAAGTTTGACATCTTAAAAGTGACATAACTCTGTCCGGAAATTTTTAGCTGTATTTGCAGCTTACATAATAAGTATTTAAAATATTATATTAAAAATATACAATAGCAATTGAGATTTACATACCTTATGATTAAAATGTAAATTAAAAAAGCGATATCTATTAAAATGAAAAGATTGCATGAATAAAAATGTTCATAATTACATGCTTATGAAAGTTTTAATTCCTTAATTGTTGTTAGAATAGAATAACAATTTAAATGAAAATTACAATTTTGTTATTTTAATGAAACATCTGTACTGATCTGTTTAACTTTAAATTTTCGCAATAAACTATTTAAAAGCCCTTTTTATAAGCTCTTTAGATGGTGATTTAACTTATTTTGATCACAATTATAAATCAAATAAACGTTTCATAGAGAGTAGAAATATTTAATAAATAGTCAAAATAACTAATATAAATTCTACCATTTTTAATCTATTATTCTATAAAGAATTTTTTTCTAAGGAATTTGCTTTATTAGTCGTTTTTAAACTTTAGTGGTTTTAACTAAGCTTAATGTAATTAATCAAGGACAAAGATTCCTAAGTACTTACTGCCGGTTGGGTACGTACATTTGCGCTCTGATAAAAGTGCGTACCTTTATGACAGGTTACTGTATTGCACAAAAGTAAACAAGACTATTTTATTAAGGTTTTAACTTTTTATGTAATTTCATGTTGATTTCTATATTAAAGACTTAGTTGTTAAAAAATTTAATTATTTTTTTCTTAAATTTTTATATTTTAACCTAATATTGAAGCCTTATAAACTCTTAATATTATATAAAAGTTTATATGAGTTCAAATTGATAGATTAATAATATATCGCAATGTAAAAAATATATCAAAACCTAAACTATTTAAGATTAACATATTTTTTTATGTTTTTGATAAATCTTAAGATAAGATAAATATAGCTTAAAACAAATTAATAAAGCCTACGCAGGTCTACTCTAGTATTTCTTATATTTCCGAATTGTATTGAATTAAGTGCAATATCAAAAATTATCTTATAAAAAAGGTATGTTTACTTTTTATTTAAGCTACGCACTTTTGCTTTAGAAAAAGTGTGTGTAGATTCTTGTAGTAATGTGACTGTAGTAAAAAAAACACATTTTTATTGATATTGCTTGATTCTGTTTTATTTGATTATAGTTTTAGCTGTGTGAATCGATTTTATAAAACAAAAGAAAATATTATAAGTTACCTGGTTGCGTAACTCTTAAAGTGATTCAAAAACTTAAAGTTAATTAAGAAATTATATTTTGAATTATTTTGTTTTAGTTATATATGTCTTGAGCGCAAATCAACTAAGTTTATTGTTTTTAATAATAAGAGTTGTTTTTCCTAAGAAACGTAGTTAAACAATATTTTAGTACTAGTTTAGTTTTTTTTTTGTAATTTACTCATTAAATTCAGCAAAATAATTCTGGTTAATAAAATGAATAACTCAAACTTCCACAAAAAACACATAAGTTAATATTAAGTAATGTAAACTGTTTTGTTTCATTTTATCAAAACAAATTTTAGTTTTATTAAAAATCATTTAAATCTAATATTTGTATTTTGTCTATTTGTAAACAATTTAACTATTTAACTTTTATTTAATCAGTACAACTATAAAACAATAAATGTTTTTGAATTTCAAAACATTTACTTAATTTTAGTTAATTAAAAAATGATGTTAATAAATAAACCGTTATTAGCATTAAAAAGCTTTCATGCACAGTATTCCAGTAATGATTTTGTTTTGAAAAACTTCTGCAATCGTTTGTACTATTTGGTGATGTAACAAGCGTAATTAAAACAATTTTCCATTTTCTAAAAGTCTATATACAAGTTGTGAAATATGTTTCAAATAAACCGATTAATGCTGCAGGCATTAATTAATTTTTGAACAAACGAAAGGTTTGTATTTATGTAAAACTAATCAAATACTTTCATTTTTCTACCCCTTATAAACAAAGAATTAGGCGCGCTTTGATGATAAAGTAAATATTTTATTTATACTGCATATTTTGTCAAATATTGTTAAACCACTTTGAAAGGCAAACAAACATTTATAAAATTAAATTATTATTTTATTTTTTGATTTCATTTCCATAGATGCTCTTTTGTGGTAAATTTTACAGCAGTTTAAAAAGCATTAAAGAATCAAAAAATATATCCATTTATTCATTTATTTATTTTAATCTTTAAGTACTTAAGGTATTAAACTGTTTAAAACCTGGCTGCAGGTCGAATGTAAAAAACTTAAGTAGAACTGCATGTAGACTGTAAAATAGATTAAGTAGGAAAGTAAATTATTCTTATTGTTTTTTAAACTCGAAAAATATTCGAAAAAAATGTACGTCGAATCACAAAAAATAAGTAAGATCATGGTCATCTAATTAAAGCTGAAAAAAATTGGCTGGTTTAGTACACACAAGACTTATTTCTAAAAATCTATTAAAAATCAAAAAAGTTTTTAATATGTGTAAAGTTTTTATACAAACTAATTTAAATAAATTATATTAAGTACAAATTTACTTCGGCATAAAATTATACATTTAGCTTAGAGAAATAGCCTTTAATAATTTAAACATAAAATTCAACGTTTAAATACAAAATAAATTTATTAAATATGTTATAAATTATTTGATTACTGCATTTAGTAGATCGATTACAGTCATAATAAAACAAGCAAACTTTAAATAAGTTTTTTTAAATGTAGCAGAATGTGACGTAAGTTTAGTTTTTACGTATTTTCTACATTAGATAAATTGATTAAGAATTAAACATTAACACTATCAATTATATATATGTATGTCCTTTATTTTAATAATTTAGTTATATCGTTTTAATTTTTTACTACAACATTGTTTTATTTTAAACATTTTGCAGATGAACTGTTTAGTTTTTCTTTTAATAATTAACAAAAATTAAGATAGTAAATATTTTGTAGAGTTTACAAAAGTATACAAATAGAGTTCAAGTAGTAAAAACTTTTAAGCAAAAAGACAAGCAAAGTTTATAAAAAGATTTTTAATAGATTTTATATAAGTTATATAAAAAATTTTACGAAAAACAATCTTTCTGCTTGTCTGGAGTTTAATTATTAAAACTAAGGTTAAACTTGTGTCTAAAAATTAAACAACTGCTATTTAAACCAGTATAATACTAATATAATATCTGCATGTAAACATTTATGTTTATAACTTTTTTTTAAATCTTAAATTACGTAAGTTTTGAAGGACATGAAGATCTTCGCGACACTTTAAAATTAGAATTACAGTATTAACAAAAGAACTTATACAATTGATGATATTCAATGTTGTTTTTGTAAATTCTTAAACAGCTTTTAATTTTTCATACGAAAATATTATTCCAATTTTTTCATAGGAAGAACGCATATTTGATTAAATTTTCAAGCGATCGGAATAGAGATTGCTAAGCAAGTTAGTTTAAATTAGTATATTTTACTTTATTTTGTTTGTTTATAGATAGAAAAAAAAGTAGGATAAAAATATTATATAATTCATACTTAAAATTAAAAAACAGTTAGTTTTATATAAAGTATAAAATAATATTTTCTTAGGAATTTTTATTACGTAGAAGTATAAATCAATTGAAGAACCTTTTAAGTTTTGAAAACATTTTGAAAATTTTTTGAATATATTTAATAAAAACACAAGAAACTCTAATGTAAAATTTTTTTTTTTATTTTAATAAATAATAAATTTTGAGTTACTTTTCTTACTATTTAGAGATATAATAATAAACCATTATCATTTTACAACCTTTAAGTTCTAAAGATTTAAAAATAACAAAATCTTAAAACCATAGAGCTGTTTTAAAATAAAAGAGTATTCTAGCTCGGAAAACTATTAGCAGAAATGGAAATTAAGACAAAATATACTATCCAGATGTAATTGTATTTTGTAGCTTTGTTTGTTACGTCACTTTGAAGTTTGGTTGCTGCTCATAACATTAAGGAGTATTTTGCTGCAAAATGTACAAAAAAAAATAATTTCTTTTTAACTGTTCTTAATAACTTTTATTATCATTAGAAAAAACGAAGTACTTGTATTTTATTTTTAGTAACTAGATTATTTTTTTTTGGTTTATAGCTTAAATCACAATTCAATATATTTAATCTCTTTAACTGTAAACTAGTTTTTATTTACAGTTTTTTTGTTGAGTATTTGTAAGTAATTTACTTAAAATTTTATAATGTAAAATTTTAATAGTTATATTGCTGAAATCTGTTTTTTTTTTTTTGGCAGTAAATAAAACAAACACTAAAAGCATAACTTCATTTCTATTTAATTCTAAGTCATAATGGTTAGTTTTAAAAGCAATTAAGTATAAGATAATATATCGATTAAATTTATATTCGTCTATTATTACGCATTACAAGCACTATAAATTATAGATTTAATTTTCTTTTATGTAAGTATTTAGTGTAAAATTTTAGTTTATACGTTTAAGAGTTCATATATACAAATATAAACTTTAAAAAATAACATTAATAATTAAAAAAACTGTTAGCATGTTATAATCAAACACTAGGTAACTACAAAACTACTTGATTTACAATATTTAATAACAGTAGTCCATTTTCAACAGCCTTCAATAATATTATCAACTTTATTTTTTGAGTAAATTGTTTTCTATAATTTAAAAAGCCCTTTGTAATTTGATCCTTTTGTTTTAAGATTAAGTTTTGTTCACGTTTATAAATTTTTGTTTAAGATTTTTTATTTGAAAATTTATGTTAGTCTAAAATTAATTTTATAAAAAAATATAATAAAAATTCAAACAACTAGTTTCATAGTTTTTAAGCTTCAATGTGTTTTTTGATATTTTTGTTAAGTAGTAAAACATAAAATATTTAATGAAAAAATGCTTAAAGTTTATTTAATAGCTGAGCTGGTTTTAGCTTAAAAAAGTTCAGAGTGTAAATACTGGTGCACTAATTAAACGTTTGAAAAAGCTAGTAAATCAGTTGTTTATCTGTAAAACTATTTTAAGAACTTTCGATTTTGACGTCACTAAAAATGTCAAAAACAGAAATGTCAGTTTCCTGATTAAGAATTTTATTAGAATTAATCTTAAGCCTAAAAGTCACTATAGTGTGAAACAAAAGAAGAATATAAATAACAAACTTTAATTATAAAATAGGTTTTCTGGTATAATCATACTGGTTCAGTAACAACGTGTAACATCTTTGTTAGTAAGAGCAAATATTTTTCCCTTAAAAATGTATTTTTGAAATAACTTAGTTGAAAATCAATAGTTATAAGCATATATTTTGTAAAATACTTTTTTTTTATAGAAAATAAGTTGTTGTAATTACTAGCAAAAATAAATGGAACTCAGAATTATTAAAAATTAAAAAAAATATTAAGTTACTTAAAAAATATATTATCATATAAAGACTATTTTTACTCTTTTGAAAACTTTTGTTCAGAAAAATATTTAATGATGTTGAGTATGTTAGTCTCAATTTCATAGAGTTTTTTTTAAGTATAAATATTAACTACTAGGGTTTTATTTGAATTATTTGTTTAGTATAACTTTAATTTTAGTTGGGTATGCAAATCGATCACCGAGAGGTTTTTTTATGTACTTAGGTCATTGAACCAACAATTTTTGAAAAGTTTTTGTTTTTGTTCAATAAATCTACTTGATATTAAATATTTAAAAATTACCTTTTAGTTGAGCTTGTAAAGTAAACTTTTTGAAAATAAACAATTTTGTTAATCTTTCCAAATATAAAATTATAAGTGACGCATACCTTTATACTTACAAACGTTGAATTGTTGATGTGTTTATATACCAGTTTAATTTCTAATTTTTAATAAATGAAAGACGTCATATTTTTAGAGGTATTAAACATCTAATACTTTTATAAGTATTTTTTTTAATTTATCGTTAAAACAAAGTTAAAATCTTCTTTTAATGTATTTTTTGTTTGCTAACAAAGCTAATCTTAATTTAATTTAATTATTTCAATATTTTTAATTTAAACCTTACTGTCTCTACAACTTAACAATTAATGACTTTAAAGCAAAAGAGAGAAGTTACTTTAAATGTATTGTCGAGTAAATTACTTGCTAAATAAAAAATTATTTTCCATTGCAATTCGGTAATATAAAAATTACTAATAAGTTTTTAGCTAAACCAATCACCTTTACATAATTTGAAACATAAATACTTAGTTACTAAACCTTAAACATTTTTTTTACAATACTTGTAGATCATGAAGATCTGAGCTGTACACCAACGGCTGGTATAATTTACTTTTAATTATTAATATTTTATAAGTTTATACCATTAGGTTACTTTTTTTAAATGATAAAGTAAAATATTAATTCATTTAACTAGTTTAAAAAGTTTAAAAACTTTTTTTTTTGATATTTTTTTTTTCGAGAATTGACTAGATAGTTTATATATTTCAAGTTTTAGTATTAATTAACACTATTTGAACATTAAAGTATCAGTAGTTATTTTTTGAATGCAATGAATTTTATTTAGTCTTATGCATTGAATAAATTCACTAAAACGAATTTTTCTTTAAAACTAACTTGAATATTTTGTCTTACTTTCAGTAAACTGATACATTTTAAAAAGCAATGAAGTTTTAAATTTATGGGTTTAGTCTTAACGAAAATTTTTGTATACTTTTTTGATTATTGATATCTGCTAAACTTCTACTTAGGTTGTAATGTAATTAAACGTTTAAACAAACACACAGTTTACAAACCAAATTATATTAAGAAACTGAAATTATACCTAGAGATTTGTTTTTTAAGCTGAAGTTTGTAGCTGATTTAGATAAATACAAAACATTCTTTTAAATCAATATTCATAACAGTATGAGAAAAATGGATTTCATAATTTTAGTTTAAAAAACAGGTGCTTACATATAATATTTACAAACTATAAAAATAAAGTTTATATTTGTACTATTAATTATCATTTAATAAGAAAAACAAAAATGCATTAATATTTCAATATTAACTTTCATATCTAATTTAAACTTAAAACATTTTATCTGTCAAGGTTAGCTTATCGTAAATTATAATTTAGTTAGTTTGGATATAAGTTTGTTTCCTATGACTTATTGATAAAAGCGATTTATTCTTTTAAGCATTCATTTGCTACTTATTCTTTTTCTTTCTATTGTAAAGCATAATTAGTAAAACCAGATATTTTGAGTAAGTTATATTAAGTGTATATAATGTTAAAAATGTTAAAAAAGATGCATTTAACTTTATTTTATGATGCCAACTCAGAAAATTGTGCAAAGTTAAAGAAAACCAAGATATTTTTATTTAATTTTGTCGAAACGCACAAGTATTTGTTACTAGTATTTTTAAGTTGAACTAATTCCATTGATTTTGATAGTTTTAGCAATAGTTAGGAACTAATTTGTAAATGCTAGCAATAATTAAACTATAGTGATAGAAAATTCAAAATTTTTGTTAATATCTCTTAAGTAACACAGTCCTTTTTTTTTTGACATTTTTGGTAATTATTCGAAATGGTACCATAAAACAATACATTTAAAAATACATTTTTCAAAATTTACTAAAGTATATTAACAATGACTATTTTGACTTTAAACCATTTTAAATTGAGTGATTATGCTTTAAATTACAATTAAGTAAAATAATTGATAGGTATACTACAAAGTTTAACTTCTTAGTAGTAGAATATATTTTCAGTTATTATTTTTAAATTTAAGCATTTAACTTTATTAGAAGTACAAAAACATAATTGAACACAGTACTTCAGTGAGGATAGATAGTCATCTTAACTTAGTTAGTTATTCTAAAGCAATAGTTTTCTTGAATGCTACATTAAGCCGTTTGTAATTCAAAAACAATAATTTTTCTATTTACAACTTTTGCTTGTAAATGTTTCTGATTTTAATTTATTCAAACCAGTTTATGTATTAAATTCACTTCGATTTTATAATTTACGTTTGAATAATATATTTATAGTTTTTATTTTATAAACAAATGAGCTGGTTTAAGCTCTTAAAATCATCACACGGAGGAGTTCAACCGTGTAAGAAAATATTCGAGCAGCAAAACAATAATAAATATTAAAAAAACATCAACAGTTTTTTTGTTGTCTTAAGCAATAGTTTTTATATAAAAGCCATTAGCTATTGTATACTATTCAATTTTTCTTTTTTTTTATAACATTACCTATAAACATAACAGTTTTCATACCTATAATACAGATTTTTATTAAGAAAATTTAAATTATTACATATAAAAACATGATTTTAAGTAGAATTTTTAATTTAAAATGTTAATATTTTATTTTTACAAGTATTTCATTAACCTTTCAACTAGGCACGCAATTAGAACACAGCAAAAAAACAAAGTGTCACTAAAATTATAAATATGACTCTTAAAGCAGAGTTAAAAAAAAAAACTTTATAATAAAACAAATAATTTTGTTGAAACAATACTATATTTTGAGTATTTCTTGAGTTTAAGTATTTTGTGTAAGTATTTATGTACGTATAAAAGTATTTTTATTAAACCTAAAATTTTTTCAATCTGTATTTTTTCTTGGAAAATCAAATTTTAGATAGTATATATAAATAACTACTGTTTTTTAACAAATCCATATTCTTGAAAACATTATTCATGCAGCGATTATTTCTATTAAAAACATTAGAAAAATATTAAAAAATAGCTAAGCAAACGTAACTACATTAAACTTTGTAGAAATATTCAACAAGGTAAATAAAGATTTTAAATAAAAAACCAATTGCTAGTTATAATTAGTGACGTCAGCATCGTTATTCGCAGTATATTGTTTAGTACATTGACCATTTCGTAAGTCACCTGATACGTTCGTATTATTTACGATCACCAAAAACATCAGCAAAAGTCTGCAGAGAAGAAGCCTGGACTTTCGTTTCCGTAAGCCGAGCTCAAATAAAAGAAATGTTCATGCCAATTCAATCAGGCTTGTGGTCTGATAATTGAATTGACATGATTAAACTTTTGAAAAATTAAATTTGGCTCACGGCAAACATAAATTTCTTCTGATGTGTAAAATTTTGCTAATGGTTTTGGTACAAACTGTAGTACTTTAAGAAATTTTAAAAAAGTAGTTTAGTTTAGACTTAATTCAATTTTCGATGTTGTTCTTAGCTATTAAAAATTACACTTTTTTTGTTTATATTAACAAATTATTTATTAGTAAAGTTTAAGGTTTAAGATAATTAACAAACGAGTTGTAAATAAGAAAAAATAAGTTTAGAACCCTTACGCTAAAAACTAATATATATATAAACGGATATGTTCTTAGACATAAAAATTTCTAAATTCTATTTTTACGTCAAAACGCAGTGCCATTGTAATTAAATTTAAATACTTTCTTAATATTCTGTTCTACCTTTGTAAAAAAAAATCATAGTAGTTAAGATCGGTACAACAAAATAAAAACAAATAATTTTTTATATATTAATATTAGTTGTTTTTATTTCTTTCAATATAAATGTTTTTAAATGTTTAGGTTGTTTTAAACTTTTTGCTTTTGTGACTTTCCTTAGATGGAGAAAATTATATATGGTTTTTATGTATTGGCAGTAGTTACTAAACTACTTACACAGGAGTAAAATGAAAAAGTCTTTTTTTTTACTTTTATGTCTCAAATTTTATTTTACGAGAACTTCGTCTTATACTGTTGCGATTATAGCTAAACAAACAAGTTTTCTTTAAGTTATTTTTAAGAACATTAATGTTTTACTTTAAACTGCAACTAATATCCTACTTTAAGTAAATCCTATCTCTATTTTATAAACAAATAAAAGAAATTTATCATACTTACAGTAGTAACAAATATACTTTCTAATTTTGCTAATCATTTAATCTTCAGTTAATATTTTTTAATTATATTTTATTATTTGTTTACACGCAGAAACAAAAAAAAATAGTATATCACATTTTAAAATTTAACTATTAAAAGTGTCTTATTTAAATGTTTATTGCACTATTAGTTAAGTATATTTGTCTAAGTAAAAAAAATTAACTACTTGATTGAGATCTTATCAACTTGAGGTGGTTTTTGGTTGATAACGATAAATTTGAGTTGAAAATAAACAATTAAGTTTTTGTAAGAGCTATACTATTTATTTGAATTACTGTGAGCTTAAAAAAAAGAAAAACTAAGCTTAAGTTGTGAAAATGTTTATGCAGTTGTTTTATAGACAAAAACTTGTACTCGTACACATAAAACTTCACCAACTTATAAAGTTTATACTTAACTATTAGTAACCAGAAAACAGTTGTCAGCTGGTTTAATCTCTCAAATATTAACGTCAATGTATAAATACTTTAGAGATAGAAGCGGAAATAGCAGATCACGCTAAAAACTACGTTCAAATAAAAACTTGATATCAAAATTAAATAGATAGTTTGTCTAAAATTTTTTTTAAACGACACAGAACTACTGATTATTTGTCTTTTTAATAAGATTGTAAAAATATCTCCAAATTGAAAAAAAAAGCACAAATAAGTTCTATTGTTACGTCATTTAGCAGCGCAGGCGTAAATAATTTTAAAAATACCAAATTTACACTTCTCTGATTACCTAGCTTTTACAAAGATAATATAAAAAGTTGGACGTCACTCTATTTAGATAAAGAACTTTTAACAATAGTTAGAAAAACAGGAATTACAAAAATTTTGTAAACAAATAATGCAAGAAAGTAAACCTAGTTAAAAACTTTATAAAACTATCATATTGTTCTAACTAAATTAAAAAGCTTATTATAATATTAATTATAAGATTTTACTTTTATATTTTAAGGTACTAAAATCTAACTAAAACTTTTTATACTTATTAATTTCTGAACCGATTTTTATAACAAAATAAAAAATGTAGTTTAGTGAAATTAAACTTAATCTTTTTAAAAATTTATTTTTAATTCGTACTTAAAACTTTATCCATTTTACGTGCTGTCACTTGATTAGTATTTTTAATTAAGTTTAGTACACACAGACACATTAATTTATCGAACTTAATGATAAAACTTACTATTTTAACCTTTCAAAAAAAATTAGTAGAAATTAAATTAAAACGAGCTTTATGCTTCTTAAAATAATTAATACAAATAAAATAAATGGAAGGTTAAAAATCTTACTTTTAACTTAATTTCTTTAAAGGATAAAATTAAAAGTTAAACCGTTAAATTGTAATGTCACTATGCTTTAGAAGTTATATTATTTTTAAAAAACCAAATTTTTTAACATTATTTGACTTGTTAAAATAGTTGATATTAGTATGTTTTGTAATGTTTTGTATTTCAAAACCCATAGGTAATGTTTGTATACATCTTAACTTTTTTTTTAACTTTTTATTAAAAGATTTTCTTATTTTACGTTGCAAGAAGATTGTGCTAAATAATTCTTTTTAAAATAATGAATTAAAACTTTTTTTATAAAACAGAGCATGAACAGAAGAAAGAGCTTATTACATACCTTACTAAAAGACTTAAAGCTGAAAAATGCTAAAACTCAAAAATAAAAACTACATAAACTATGTTAAGTTTTATTCTAAAGGGAATTTTTCGCAAAGTATTATAATCTATACAAAAGATGAACAAATTTAAGTTTATATTAAAAATTTTATTTTAAACATGATTTTTATAAATAACAATTTTCTCAATGTTTGTACTATAATATAACAAAAAAATATTTTTTTTTTTAATCTACAAATTGTCAAAAGAATTGGAACGTCACAAAATTTTTGAATATAAGCTTTAAATTTTGAATTATAATTTAGTTTAATATAAATGTTTGGTTAAATTATGTATTTTAATTGTTATTAAACAATGTTTTGTAGACAAACAAATAAATAAAGTAATCTACAAATCACCAGTTAATTGCAAGATTTACTGTATAAACATTTGTAGTTTAAAATCATTTTCTCTTACTTTATGATTAAAATTTCAAATATTCAAATTTAATATAAAGTTGTCTCATTTTAAACTTTTGCAATTTCTGTGTTTCCAAGAAAAATCTCGCAGTATTTAAAAAAAAAAATAAAACTTGATAATTACACTTTTGTATATAATTTTATCCTGTACACATTCATAGCTTTATAAAACAAGAGTAATAATTTAAAAAAATGTTGCTGATAAATAATGAGGTGTTTTTACAAAACAATTTTCTTTAAAACTAAAACTTCTGAAGTAAAAATATCTACGAGCTGTATGCTCGTTCAAACAAACCAAGTCACTTACCATACAGTGTCAAACTAAAGTTTGATAATACTGATATCATTATAAGGAGTAAAGATATATAATATTAAACGTTGTTACGTCACCATATAGCGCACATAAAAGTTTTGTTAGTATTTTTATCATTTTAAACTTCTTATTGTATTATGGTTTAAGTTTTTGTAATATGCTAAGTTTTTTAAATTGTTAAGAGAAATTATAACAAAAGTAAAACACATCTACAGTTTTAGCACTTTAAAATAAAACTAAGTAGACTTAAATATGTAAATTAGTAGTAAATAGTAGTGAAAACAAATTTTATAATGGGAAAATAATGATAGCAATAGATATTTAAATAAATTCGATTTTAATTATATCATTATTTAAAGAGAAGTACATTTTTAATTACTTGTTGATTAAACAAAATACAATAATTGTAAATATGAACATTTAACTCGTTAAAATTTTGTTTCTTTACTTTCAGAATTCCTAAATTAATAGAGTAATCAAGCTAAAATAAACAAAAGCTTTTAAATAAAAATGATTTAAGTTCTCTATAAATCTTAAAAATAAATAAAATTTGATTAGAAATGCTAGAACATCCTTATCTTATAAAAGTCAACAAAAAAACTTAAAATAGTTTAATTATTTAAAGAAAATAAACCATTTAGTTTCTGCAAAGCATCTTAATTTTTAAACTTTCGAATAAAGTTTTAACTTATTTTGAATAACAAAAATAAAAACAATGAGAGTATAAAGTACAGTAACGCATTGTTTTTTAAATATCTGTTTTGTAGACTTGTGTTGTTTTTTTTTTTTTTGTTTCAACGTTTGTTAATTATAGTGATATAAATAGCATGAATAAATACATAAAACTATTAACTATGATTTTAGAACGTTTTAACAGTTCGTGGTTTAAAACTTATAAATTGTTATTAAAAATGATAAACAATTGTTTTTTTTACTATGGCAGCACTACTCATTTCAAATGCTGTACTTGTAACAAATAAGAAAAGTCTAGCATAATTTCATAAATTGTTTCTGCAGTTTTTATTAAGACTATTTATCTCTGTATATAAATTTTTTTATTAATGTTAAATAAATAATATTTAATTAAGAAATACATTGACAGTTAGTTTAAGTTCCCAAAATAAAATAGTTAATAGATAAAAACTGAAGTATTTAAAAGATAGTTTGCTTTCTGTTCGTGCTTTAAATTGTAGAAGTTAAAATGATTTAATTTATTTTAGGTAATTCTTATAAATTTTCGTAGTTCTACAAGACAAAAACAAAATGTAAAAATTTAATTTTTACTTACTTCTATTCTGTTTCTGTGTTTTTTTTTGTACAAAAATTTTGTATTGTGTAAATTCTATACTTGAAAAAGAAAAAAAAACATTGGTTTTTGACAACTTTTAACAACTGATTTTCTGTGGTTTAATATGATAAAACTTATCTAAGTTATTTCACAATATTTCACTGATAAATATTTTGTTCATGTAGAAGCGGGAATGACGTAAGACTGAAATTTTCAAAAATTAATTTTTTAATTTTAATATATATTTACAGAACTTTCGCGTAACTAAATGACTAATATAAGCAAAATGGTTTTTTTTTTGGAGAGTTAAAAACTCTTAATATAAAAAAAAGAAACATAAAGCCTTTGAAGTAGATTCAGATTAAGTTAGATGTTACATATTTTTGTAATAAAATACGAAATATTTGTCATATTTATGATTAGGTGGAGTGTTATTGTAATTTTACGTTTTTTGATAAACTATTTAATACTTGAAAGACTAAATCTCCTACTTGAACAAATATTAATACAAAATAATAAAAAGTAATTTTTAATCACTTTGTATTTTTAGAACACTTTATTGTTTTTTTTCTAATCCTAGAAAAAACTAAATACTATTCAACAATATGCTTTATAAAAGTTAAGTTAAGTAAAATAACAAAGTTATGAGAAATAGTTAAAAAATCTAAGCTTCTTTACGTTAGTAAAAACGTTTTCAAATTTAAATAAATTTCGTTTCAAATGATTAGTTTCTTACCTTAAAAAGAATATAATTTCTATTTACTTAAATTACTTTACTTGCGTCTACGTTTTATATATTAGTAGTTTACAATACTAAGTTTTCTTAACATTAATTTGTTTAAATTTTTTATACTTCTATAGCTGCTACATTTATCTATAAAATTAATTTTTTAAGAATTCAAAAATTTGTTCAAAATATTTTAAATTATGTGCTTCCGCTACTTTTCAGTTAAAACATTAAATTACAAAAAAGTTAAAAAGGTTTCATACAAAATTCTTCTAGCTCATAAAAACATACTATAATTCGTTTATGGTTTTATAAACCGTTCGTAATATAAACAATATTGTGTTTTTACAAATTTTATTTAGACCATTTATCTTTGGTATTTAAACATAAAAAAAGTTAAGTGAAACTAATTTCTTCATCATTTTAGTTATTTAAACGCTTATGTTTTTTAATTAATCAGTATTAATGTTACTACTTAGCAACACTACTTGTTTTTATAAAATATGTTTAAGCTCCTAAACATCATTGTGACAAAACAACATACATTATCAACTTAAATTTTCTCTTGATTTTATTACGTATGATTTACATGCAAAAATTAAAAGGCATAAAATTTTTGTGTCATAAAATGCTAAATCTCTTGGAAACGCTAACAAATAGTAATTATAAAAATTTTGAAAAACTACAGTTACCATTAATATCATTATAGAATGTAAATTGAAATGCGAAGTAGAAAAGGATATCCTACTATTAAGTTTTATAACTTTTATGTTCTTTACTATTAAAAATTAACTTCGTATTTTTAGTAAAATTATAAACTTTTGTACACATTTTGAACTTTTCACAACATCAGTTTTAGTTTTTGATTTTATACAGTTCATTTAATAAAATAAAGATTGTTAAGATGAAAAGTAAGTTTACAACTTATTATCTAATTTAACGGGCTTATTAATAAGTATAAGGGAATAGTCGATTTTTTTTTGAATTTTGTAGATTAAAACTATGATTAATATTAATGACGTTCAATTATAAATATTTTTGTTTCTCAGATTATGGTTGAAATTTCAAAGTATTAATACTGATCAAATCAAACATAAAACAGACAAATTTCTTAGCAAAGTTATAAACTTAACATTAAGTGCTACTTTTTTTAATTGATAGTAATGCAACAAAAACAATTTGGATAGCAAACTTTACGTTTACAATTTTTAAATTGATGAAGTTGCTTTACTTTTCTCTTCTGCTTACTAGCTTCTTTTTTTTAAGAGCTTCAACCAACTCGATTAGTAAATATTTTTATTTATGTATATGTTAAAGTATATATACATATATATCAAACTAAAATAAATATATATTTATGTATATTTTTGTTTATTATCAAAATTTTTTATTATAATTATAAAAAATTTTTCATTTTTTTAGAACCTTTTTTATAGCTCAAGCTTACTGGCAAATATAAAATGTTTTACATTTAATTGTTCAGTTTTTAATTTTGATTGATTTTTTTTGCTTACCCATAACAGTAAGAACTAAAACTTATTAACTTTTATTATAATTTAGTTTCATTTATACCTTCTCAAAGATACACTGGCTAGTTTTGTTTTTTAATGTTATAAGCAGTTTACTAAATTTTGTCATCATATTGATAAAATTAAAATGAAAAATTTAAAACGTTTTGTGTAAAATGTAGTATAACTTATGATTTTTTTTATTTTTCATATTGTTTAAGCATTTTCAATACTCTACACATACTTAAAAGGGTATACTATCAAAACCAATTCGATTTTTTTTTCTAATTTGTTTAATATATTACTTAATTTTTAAAGTTTAATACACTTTTTTTTTACTATTACTGCTACCCCAAACCATTACCCCTTATCGGTAAGCGGTTCTCGAATTTGATTGGGTTAATTTTGACCATGAGTTGATTTTGAACGTAAAACTCATTAGCATGTTTTCGCAAAGTATTTGCAGTATTTGCATATGTATAGTTGCATTACTGTTTTTAAATGTTACATGTTTATAACATGTTTATATCTATTTTGTTTTCTTTTATATTTTTCATGTTTTGTATTATTTTTAATTGGCTTTTAACTCATAAACAGAAATTTCTTACATACGTATATATAAAGTTTTACTTTTGCAATAAATAAAAATTATACTACAAAGCAGTTATTATTTATATTTACTGAAAATTAATTGTAACAAAAAACATGAATTTAAAATTATCAAACCAGCTCATATTTTTATTAAGTGATAAACTATATAGTGTACAACTTACAGTGTGAGATAGATATTTTTAATTTTATAATACTACTATAAATGCCTTTATCTGTTATTTTGTCTACAACTGAAAATAATTCAATGAACTTAAAATAGTTTCAATTAGATTAATTTTACTAAATTTTGGTAAACATTTTCAACTGTATGTTTTAAATACAACAAATTACCAAACACTAACCTATATAACTCAAAATAATAATTCAATTTGAAGAAGAGCTTAGTTTAATCTGAATTTTAAAACTAAACAATCTTTTCAATCTTTACTTCTATACGTATTGTTATAAAACCTGTTGCTAACTAATGTGACACCGTATCAAAATATGCTTTTTCGAAAATTTGACATTCGAAAAGATAAATATTTGTTATCAAAGGTAGCTCTCTATTTTACGTTTTTTTATTTAGTTTTAAGTTAATACTCTGAAGATAATGCTTTTTACTAAGCTATTTAAAAATTAAATTTAATACTGTATAAAACTTAAAGTAAAAACCATGATTTTTTATTTTAAAAACAAAATTACACATTACTTTTTCTTTATTAATCACATATTTTTCTATGTATCACTAGGTTTAAAAATTTTAACAGAGCTTCACATAGAAATGAACTTTGTAAGGCTAAAAAGCTAAAAAACGTGTACATTAGGATGCTTACTTTTAAAGTTACTTCCGATTATCATGCTGGGAAGATTTTATGTTTCGGAATATCATAAAAACGCTCTGTAAAAAAATAATAATGATTTGAAGAAGCTAATAAAAGCTAATAGAAGGCACCGACCCATTTTCTTAAAACCACCAAATTGGTTTATTAAAATAAAGATTAATAAATATAAATAACTGTACATCCATATTAGAAATATACTTTACTGATGTAAACTAATAGAACAGATATCAACTTTTAGTACATTAAATTATTTGCAATAGCTAAATTTACGATACAAAAGAAATTGAAAAGCTAGTATTTCATAACTTAAAAAAATATTTACATGTAAATTAAAAATAAGCTAAAATATATTACAAAGTATAAACTCAAAATGTGTAAACTAAGTCAAAAAGATGTATAACTTCTAAGTTAACGAGAAATACGTTGTTAAACGATCAAAAAAGAATTATTTACTTCAGTAATTACAAAAGATAAAAATTTAACAATGAAAAAAAACATATTTTCTTTTATAAAACTTAAAACTTTTTTCTTAAAATCCATTAAAAAGCTGCAAGACAAAATATTCAAAGGATTTTTTGTTATCATCTGCACTTGACTTTGATAATGACGTAACAAACGAAAGTTGTGTGATAATTTGTACTGCAACTGTGTTTTTTTCGCTTTAACTTTAGAAACAATTGTTCCGTAATATTGTCATTCGTTTATTGTTTTTGGAGCTTAAACTAGCTCACTTTATGGTTAAATCAATAAAGCTAACACCTAATGTTTTAAATTATTTGTTTGTTTTTCAAATAGTTTTAAGCTTTAAATAAATTACGTATATTTAAAATTAATAATGTTTAAGCTCAGTTTGGTTTTTTAAAGACTTGAAATTTGTTCAAGTAATCCAATGTTTACTTTTATCTAAATAAACTTTATGTATTTTATAAACCGGAGGGAAAGCTTTCAAAATCGACAATTTTCTGATAGTTAAAATTCATGTATAAGATTTACAGTATTTATAGTAAATGAAACATTTAACAAATGTTCTACTTTGTAAATAGATTAATACCGGAATATTCGTTTTTAGTTATAGATTTACTGAACAAAGTATATTTTCTTAAACTTATTTTAAATGTTTATATTGATTCTTGTGCATAACAACATAAAAAATAAAGAATTTTTTCTTTCATTTGATTAGTGTATATTAAGACAATGTTAAAATTGGCTATTTTACTATAAAGTATTTAAACATGTTTGTAAAAGTAAGCTTAATTTCAAAATAAAAACATTTTATTTATCTTTATCTTTATTATCTTTTAATTTACAATTTACTAAACTGAATTGTTAACTAATTTAAATAATTTTTAGGTATAATTATATATCCGGTGAATTATTATTTCATTATCATTTTGTTTCAGCATAATTTTGTTAAGTATAAAAGTAGTAACAGTCAAAGATTTGCAAAAAATATTATTGGAAATTAAATAAATATTATTTCAACTAGGAAGTTTTGATAAGTTTGTTAACTGTTTCATAACTACATTTATTTTCGTTTTAGCAAAATCAAGAATGGTGTTTTTTATTTATTTATAAATGTAGCAGTTTTACTTACAGAAAAAATTTATACAAACACAAACACTTTTTATTTTCTTCCGAAACCTTCTCACAACTGAGTGGCGTGATAACGCGTTATTAGACACGAAAGCACCGGAATTTAACCGCGACATTTCGCACTTATATCTTTTATATTCAACATATACATTTACGCTTTTAAAAGTTTTAGCTGCTCTCATCTATGTGTATTAATATATTTGAGATTTAAAGAAAAATGATTTTCTATAATTAAAAAAAATAGGATTTTTTTTTTTAATAACTTTTTTTTTTAAATACATAATATAAAACCCTAAACTAAATTATAATTGTTATAAACTTTATTAGAACTATAAGTATTCAAAATTTTTTACTTTTGACTTTTGGTTTTTATTTAATAACTTTTTTTTGGAAATAAAACTAAAATACTAACCTAAAAACTTTTTTTTTGTTCAAATTTAAAAACAATACTGATATCACGTCTTTATCAAAACAAGTAGTTATAGCTTCTTTTAGTAAACGTATTTCGTTATCAGCTGTATTCAGTCTTAATAAAGACGTAACAAAGAAAACTATAATTATTTATACAATCAACTGGTTTGTTTTGCAGCTTGAAGTTTAACAACTTCAGTTGTTGATATTCGTTGATTGATTATTTTAAGAACTTAAACCAGCTTATTTGTTTTCTAAAATTTAAAAGTAAAATTCACTTGAACCATTTTATTTTTATAGTTGTTTTTTAGGTTTTAAACTTGGTGTACAAATTAAAATGAAGTTTAAATTATTTTTTAAATATAAATAAACATTTGAATCTTTAGTCGAAATATACGTTAGTAGAAACATTTTAAAAAAGTTAAAATATTTTTACAATCAAATGTTTTGTTTTTTTTTCGCTATAAATTTAGCAACTTAAGTAAGTAATGTTTCATCGAGATATTTATTTTAAAAGTTTAAACCAGCTTATTTGTTTCTAGAAGTTTAAAAGTAGAAAGAATAATTGCTTCAATTTTTTTTTTGAAATTTTAGTTATAAAGTTGATGTACAAAATTGAATTAAGCTAAACTAGTTTTAGGTTATAAGAAACAGTAGAACCTTTAGTCGAAATATACATTAGTAGAAATCATTTGTTTATTTCAAACAAAAAAGTTACGAAAGGATAACATTGAAATTATTATTTTGAAATTTTCAATGTTTTCATAAATTTAAACTTAATTATTTTATTAAAACAACAAATTGGCTTGATAATTTTTCATTGTTTTAAAACTAAGGTTTCTTTTTTATATGCAGCATTGCAACATAAAAATGCCTTATGACGTGATAATTCATTTTTTAAACTATTTAAAAAACAACTGGAGTTAAATTACACAATAAAACATAAAAAAAATATATTTTAATTATTATGTTAAAACAGTTTTAAGTTTATTTATCTAAAACTTGTTAGTACGACGTGGTTTTTGTTCTGTATACTATTAAAAATCCATCCGATTTATTTATATATATATATTTTTTTAATATAAATTTTGCCTTATTTACTTATTCTGCATTTATTTTTAATTAATACTGTTTCCCCTACACCCTACCCTCGATTAGTAAAAGGACTCAAATTGAACTTGGAGAATCTAGACCGGGTGGATTTTGACTGCGGGTTGTTTCTGAACGAGTCCCTTTTAGTGTTTTAATTGTAGTTTTAAAACAAATCAATTAAAATTGTTTTGAGATGTTCAAAACCAAAACAAGTTTTGTTAATTATATACTAGTTAATTTACTGACAGAGTGTTAGTTTATCAACTTATTATATTTATTTATTAAAGTCAGTTTAAACCTTTTTGTTAGTTTATAAGTTGCTATTTATCGACTGATTTATCAAAACAGTTTACTGTTCTAAAGAAGATACAAAATTCTATAGGACTGTTAACTATAAGTAATTTTAGTTTAAATGATAGAATAGTCCCTAATTTAACGTAAGTTGTGTTACTGTCTTTGAATTGAAAGACGACATATTCATAAATATAAAAGTCTTAATATAAAAACTAAAGAAAAAAATATGTAGTTGAATAAACAATTAAAATTTTTTGGAATAAACATTTTTAGCGACATGATTATGTTAAACTAATATTAACTAAAAATCTGCAATGTGGCTAATTATACATAAAATTATTGTTCATATGATGTTTATCAAAAAAAAATTCCAGTTTTTTATAAAACTACCTATACCAAGCAGTACAGAATATCAAAATAATAGATCTAATTAACTAATAACAACACTTCATTTCAGTTCATGGTTTTTGTTAAGCTTTAATAATGTATTTTTGTCAGTGTGTTTGGATAAAAATTGTTTAAGAATGTAAAGTTTTTAAACTTTCTTTAACTTTACGATGTATAAAAAAAAAAGAACTTTTCATAATTTGTATTTATTTTAGAAACATGCGTTTAGTAGTTGTACAAAAACATATATTAAATCTGTTGATGAAACTTATAAACAAAAATATTTTTTTCACTCCTTCATGTTGTTTGTGCAGTTAACTTTTAATCGTTTGTCGTGTTTCTGTCAGCTTTTTTTAAACTTATTATATATTTTAAATTTAGTATTAGATAGTGTTTTACAAGACAAATTATCATTCAAAAATTTTTACTATCTTGATAGACAAATTTAACAAAATAAAAAAGCATTTATAGGGTTGAAACATATAAAATATCAAAACTTAAATTAAATTAGTTAATAGTGCTAAAGATTGAAAAACTAAATGTATTAAAATATATTTTAGTAATATTTTTACTACAAAGATATACAAGGCTTTTAAACATTTATTTTTGTAAAACCAGCTTTAATTACAACTACAAGAAAAATCATGTAGTAACACTAATTTTAAAAAGCAGTTCAAAAATGTTTCTTTTAAGTCGAACTCAAACTCAAAGTATTAAAATAAATAGTTTTATCATCTGTACTTTCGATCGCTAAATATTGCTTTTTTTATCAAGCATTAAACACTTAATTACATAAGTTAGTATTTACAAAACGTATTTTACTCTATAAGAACTAAATTTCAATATAACTCAAAAACAATAAAATGTTTTAAGTATTGATTCAATCTTTATTCCTTCATATAATTTTCCTTTTAAACTATTTTAGTAAATAAGCTGGTTTCAGCTTTAAAACAATTATCAGAGACTAAAAGCACATATTGTATATATTTACATAAACAAAGCGAGTAAAATTCTCAAAAGTAAAATAAATTTTGCTATTAACGTTTGTTACGTCACTATCAAAATTTTATACAGCTGATAAGGAAGTAAAATTTTGTTTTTATCTATAAAAAACTTATACTATTTGTTTCGATTCAATTAACCAAAATCATTATTTTACAATTTTTTTGTTAGTTTATAAGTAGTGTATTGTTAAGTTATATCGACTAAAAAGTTAAGAAAAAATATTGTTTATACAAATAAAACTATTTCAAACCACTATTACTAAACTACATTTTTTGAACAAATGCTTAACTTTCTCAAACCTAATGTTTTATTTATATTGCTCGGATTTTCAGTACTATTTTATGTGTTGCATATATATTTAAAATAAACAGCATGAATATATGAAATTATTAATTATTATTTTTTGAACAATAAAGTTTGTAATTAAAAAAGATATTTTGAGGCTTTTAAAAAAAAAAAAAGTCTTTTTTACTTTACACATATTTTTAAACATCTTAAGAAAAGATTCAACTGTTTTACTTTAACAACCTTAAAATAACAACTAAAGTCGAAAGGTATCGTTTAAATATTTTTATCATTAAATTTATCATTCTTATTATTTTTTTATAAAACAAACAAGGCTATCCTTAATTATATTGCTTTCATTATATTAAAACTAGTGTCAAGTAAAAGATATCATATAAATGATGTAAAACTTAATTACGAATTTTTACAAAACATCTGTCTTTTAAAAGAAATTAAAAAAGAAGCAATATTAGTATTTGTTTAAGATATTTATTTTAAATCGTTTTCTTATTAAAAAAAATATATTTCTATAAACGCTTTGTTTTTAACTTTTTTTTATATTTAGTTATTAAAATTTACATTATCCAAAAACTACAAAATCTAGAATTTTATATAAAATAGCTGTAATTCTGACAGAATGAGCAAATTTGAAAAGTTTATAATTTATTAACAAGTTTACAATCGAGTATCGAAAAAAAAATTTAATAAAATCTGATTGTTCCTTTAGTGTTCGGCCTTCACTAACAAATATTTTAGTTAATTTTATACTTCTTAAATAAAAAAAAATGTTTGAAAGCTTTAGTAAGGAACAAGCGTTTTAAAGTTCTAAAAACTTATAAAAGAAGCAAAATGAAAAACTTACTTATATCATAGCGGTGATACGTAAAAACATTAAATAGTTTTCAATGATTGCTATCAATATTTAAATGTAGCCAAACAGAAACAAGATTTAAACTTCTTCACTAATTTTAAACATTTAATTTTAAAAGCTAGTTATTTTAAATGCAGATAAAAACTAAAGCAACTATGGTTTAGTTAGAATTATACTTTGATTTTGATCTTTAATTAAGATCAGTTTCAATCGATAATCTTTTTTGTAAGGTTTGTTCATCATAGAAAAAAAATCTTTAGGCAAATGAGACTAATAACTTTAAACAAAAATAACTCTGTTTTATTAAGTAAGCGTTATTTAAAACAGCAAAAAAGTTTAAACTTTTAAATAATTTATCAAGAAAGAGAAATTCTTAACAAGTTAAAATAAACTAATAATTTAATAGAAATGATAACAAAGCTTTGAGCGTCGTTCGTAACGTCACTAAAAGCATTTGAAGCAGAAAATATAACTATTATGATTTTTGCTTGTTTTTATTTAATAAGCTATACTTGAAAAACAAGTAAGTACAATTTTACAATAAATACAAACTAAACAAGATTAAATGTTAAGTCAATATACAAAATTAATTGTTTTATTCATTAGCGTGTCTAAATATAAGTATCACTTTAAACTAGTAAAAGTGAAAAGACTAAACAGTTATAAACAAATAAACAAGTAATAATTTCAAATATATTAAAACGTAAAAAAAGGCTTAGTTTTTTTTTATGATTTTAAATGTACAAAAAAAATAAGTTCTCATTATATACATGTTAACTAAGATTTAAAGTACCATTTATTAGCTGTTTATATAATCTAACTTTAAAAAGTTTAATACAAAATATTCCATAAAAATAATTCCATATTTTTTTTAGTCAGTGTAACATTTAGTTTAAATTTATATTAAAAATTGAACTAAATAATTATCAATGCAAATTAAAAGTATTAATAAACTTAAATCCTTCTTTAATAAAAAAAATTTGGTTGAAAGCTTTACGAAAGAACAAGCAGTTTAAATCTCTAAAAACTTATAAAAGAAGCAAAATTAAAAACTTACTTATATCAAAGCGGCGATACGTAAAAACATTAAATAGTTTTCATTGATTGCCATCAATATTTAAATGTAGCCAAACAAAAATAGAATTTCAACTTCTTCACTAAATTTAAACATTTAATTTTAAAAGTGAGTTATTTTAAAACTAAAGAATTTATGGTTTAGTTATAATAGTACTTTGATCTTGATTTTTAATTAAGAACAGTTTCAATCGAAAAACTTTTCTGTAAGGTTTATTCATCATAGAAAAAAAAATCTTTAGGCAAAGGAGGATAATAATACTTTGATTTTTATAGTAATTAAAAATAGTTTCAATTGATGAACGTTTCTGTAAGGTTTATTCATCATAGAAAAAAAACCTTTAGGCAAAAGAGATTACAAATTTCAAAAGAAAATAATTCTGTTTTATAAAGTAAGCTTAACCTTTAACAGCAAACAAGTTTAAACTTTTTAAATAATTACCAAGAAGGAGAAATTATTAAAACGTCAAAAAAAGCTAATAATGATAACAATGATAATGACAAAGCTTTTTAGCGTCGTTCGTTACGTCAATAAACGCATTAAAGCAGAAAATATAATTATTATGACTTTTGCTTGTAGTTATTCAATAAGATTTACTTGAAAAAAAAAGAACAAATTTACAATAAATACAGACTAAACAAGAATAATAAGCGATTTGACTGAATGTTAAGTCAATATACAAGTTTAGTTGTTTTGGTTCATTATTTATCTGAAAAAAAGTATTTCTTATCACTTTAAGATAATTAAAGTAAAAAGACTAAGCAGTTATATGAAAATAAAACACGTACAATTTTAAAATATATTAAAATATAAAAACAATTAAAAGCTTAGTTTTGTTTTATGATTTTAAATGTATTAAAAAATGTAAGTTCTCATTTAGTATATGTTAACTAAGATTTTAAGTAGCTTTTATTAGCTGTTTTTTTAATCTAACTTAAATAAGTATTAGACAAAATATTCCATAAAGAAAATAACTTTTACAATTTTTTATCAGTGTTACATTTGGTTTAAATTCATATTAAACATTGAACTAAATAGTAATCAATACAAGTTTTAAGTCATAATTAACTTAAATCTTGTTTATATAATCAAACTTTGCGAATTAAGCATTCAAAAAATAATACTTAACAAAAAAAACACTACTATTAAATGCACAAACTTAAGAGTTATCAATAATCTGTATGGTAAACATCTAAGATATATTTTGTGAGACCAAATAAAATTATACCGAGTTTTAAATAATACTTACCTATAATATTTCTGTAATTAAGTGAGCTGGTTTAAGGTCTTAAAATACATTGCGGACGAATTCAGAGTGTTGACGCACAATTCGCAAAATTTATAACGGTAAAATATACCTTTCCATTCTAAAAATTATATATACGATTTTCTTTGTTATGTCACTTTTAAGTTTAACAGCGGCTGACAATAACCTCTTAAATAATTTTCTTGCCTGGAGAGTCGTAAAATGTTTTGTTTCAACATCATTTTTTTGTATTCTAAATATCGCATATATACACTTTACACTAGTATTTTTTTTATTTTAAATTAAGTTTGTCTTTTTTATTTAATTCATTAAAACATTTAAATCTTTTATAATTTGTAATATGTCTATACTTACCTTTTTTATTAATCTCTAAGGGTATTATATGATATAAATGATTTTATACTTTTAAGGGTACGTAATTTGTTATTGATTAATTCAAAATTAATTTATTAAATAAATTTTTAATCGATTATTACATTTATTTTAGCTTTAAATAGTTTTATTTAAAATAGTAAAACAATAAAACAAACTTATTATTTTTTTGTATCATATGGGTTTTTAAATTGCTACTAAATTTAAAAACCGGAAGTATGAGTAAATGGTAATTTTTTTCTGTATTATTTTACTCTCGTGTAAAATTGTAACTATTTCAATTAGTCTTTGTGCAATTTTGTTCCCTCGTGCAGTTTTGTGCCCTTGAGCAAATTTAGCTTCGTGCAATTTCGTTCACTCTTGCAGTTTTGTTCTCGTTTAAATTTAGCCCCTTTTTTAAAAAAATAGTATTTTATCACAAATCACTTCAATGTGTATAAAGGTTTTAGCTTGGTTATTGCTAAAAGTATAAACAACAAAGAAAAAAAAAAAATTAAAATTTTATCAAAAATCGTTGGTTTTTGTTTTTCTTTAAAAAAAAAAAGCCTATTAATTACTACTCAAATTTTAAAATTTGGACCGAATTACAAGCTGCATTCACACTACTTTTCATAGTTTATGTAAGTTTATAATTGTTACCCACTTTTTTAAATATTTTTCTTTAAGTAAAAACATATCGAAAAGAATAAAACTGTTAATTTTAACAATGACAAACCAAAAAACTACAATTTTACTACTGTATTAATTGAGCTGCTTTAAGCTCTTAAATTATTTCTAGCTTTTTGGTCGAATTCGAAGCAGAAAACTGTTATAAGCTTTTTTTTACGTGTTCTAGTGTAAAACTAATTTTACAATCTTCTTTAATTACACGTCACTACATAATTAAATTAAGCAAATAAGATTTAAAAGATTTACATGCGGTTTCTCAACCGCTTTTGTTAATAAAAAAAACATTGAACTTATTATTAAATATGTCTTTTAAGAGTTTTAATTAATTCATAACGTTTTTTAAAACTCTGTTTTCCAATAGTTTGTAAAAATTTGTTTTGATTTAAGTTTTGATTGAAGTTAAAAAAAGTTTTTTTTTTCTACTTTAAATGAAGCTTACACAAAATTTATTAGAAAAATCAGAGATTGTAATGTTTTATGTAATTATCTAAATACATTTAATTAAAAAACTCTGTGGAAAGTTGGTAATTTATTATGTTTACAAAAATTAGTTTTACTTATTTTATAACTTTACTTTAAAGTTAAATACCTATTGATTGACAAATCATATTTAGTTTTCTTAGTTATTGCAAGCAAACTAAATATATTAGGGTATAATATCAATAAAAAAAACAAAAAAAAACAATAAACAAACACAATAAGTCTACAAAACATATCTTTTCGAATTTACATAAAATCTAATTTATTAATAAAATAACAATTAACTATATAATTTTTATTTGAATCGACTTAAACTTGAGTAAAGGTTAGCTCACAACTATACATATTTTTTTTTGTCCCATTTGAAACTAGTTTCAAACAAATTAAAACTAATTAAATAAACCTGTAAAACTTGAAGTTTTATAACAAAAGGCTTTTTCAAATATTTACATACTCTTAAAATTGATTTTCTAGAAAAAGAAACTTTTTAAAACTTATATCGATTTGTTAAATTAAGTACTAACTCGCACGAATCTTATTATTATTATTATTATTACTTACATTTTTTTTCTTACTTATTGAATAATAAATCAATTAAAAGTTATACAAGAAATAATCTTTATAGCTTCAAAAACAATAGTAGTTTTTAAATATAATATGTACTATATAAAACTTTTAAAGAGAACTCTAAAATATTTAATATAATAAATTTTTAATAATGGAATCAATATAACTACAATAACATTTTAAAAATGTATTATAAAGCTTAAGTTATTTCTCATAATATTTTTTATCAACATTTCGTAAAACTTGTAATATTTATGGTTGCTTAAAATGCTTATTGAACACAAAAATAGTAAAGTATTTAAAACAGTTAAAAACGATTAACTCGTTCTTTAAAATTAAGTATAGGTAACTTGTGTGAATTATAATGCTTCGTTACAAACGAAAACATTTGTAATAAAAATATAAAACGGAAAAACGATATTTTTCTTGTTACGTCACTGCGAAGCGCTGAT
>NW_028140334.1:0-29513 GCF_965202585.1 Thalia democratica | reverse complement strand
AAGAAGTGTTTTGAAAATTTTCAGTTTGTCAATGTGATTTCTTACATGAAAGAAGTGATTAGATTGGGATGTCCTCTCAATCGATCGGAAAGAGATCTCTTATACAGTAGTTTTAGTGAATTAAAATGTCCAATTAGCAACATACTAGAAGACGAAGACTTAGATGGAAAGCTGAATGGTAAATTAATAAAAAATGCTAAAGAAGCCATTTGTTGCTTGTGTATGGATGCAATCTACTTTTTAGAAGAAAATCCTATTGAAAAAGACCTCAATAGAGAAGCTGTTGCAGATTATAAGCTTTTCAAAGCTGTACAATATCAAGACCTAGCACTTTACACACCAAATGAATATAACGAGGATGCTGAAAATAAAGCTTTTGAGCTTTATGAAGAGGCAACAGAGATAGCAAAAGAAGGGGTAAGTCCGGCTCATCCAGTGAGACTCCAAATTGCCCTTAGTTTCTCACGATTTCACTTTGACGTACTCAATGATGATGACGTAGCTTATGAAATTGCCCATGAAGCTTTTCATGATGGTGTACCTGAACTACCTAACTTGATTGGAAGTTTAAAAGACCACGCAGAATTCTTATTAAGAGAATTGCTGGAGTTTGTTGACCCTGGGATAGATTACTAGATTAGCTCTTGTATAAAGTGAATTTATCTTTCTCTTTTGTTGAACTTAATTTGTTGGTTATGTTTAGAACATTGTACTATGTTGATAATAAACTAAGTTAAACTGATAGTATTTAACTTGTGTTAAGTAACTAACACAGTATATACCGAACATACATTAGATTTAGTATTTTACAAAATGTTATAAAATAATTGTTGACAATTATTAAATAAAAGTAAATTTATATTATATATTTTTGGGTTATAACTAGTAATTTTAACTTTGCTAAAACTGTTTATTCTTAAATCAAAGTTAATAGAACCTTATATTTTTCCTTTTCAGTTGAGTTCTTTTTTGTGAAGTATAACTCACCGTAAATTTAATACAATTAAGTTAATAAAGGGGAATTTCACATTGATTTTTCAAAAAAATTCTTATTTTTAAAAGTTTTTGTAATTTAAATTGTCTGTTTATAGCATTCTTAATTAATCAAATAAACATAAAATGTTAGACTATAAGCACAATGCTAAAGAAACCTTTTTGTAACTTGTGTTATGATGCATTCCTCCTATTAGATGAATGTTTTATTGCAAAAATAAAGAAGCTGTTGCTGGTAATAAGTGCTTAAAATGTAAAAAAAAACGGTCACTTGACATTTCACGTACTTGATAAATGTAATGAAGATGATAAAAACAAAGCACTTGAGCTTTATAACAGGAAACAGAGATAGCAAATGAATATCTGAATCCAGTTCATCTAGTAAGAACCTATATTGCGTATAATCTTTTGAATTGTTAGTAGTGTCTGCTTGATAATAAAGCTAAAGCTGTAGTAATTGCTAAATAGGCTTTAGAAAAAGGTTTTTCATTGTATATATGAGATAGCTGAAGTTTTAAAAGATATTTAGGAATACAAAATAAAACGATTGAAATATTTTATTGACAGTTTTTGATAGTTTATTAAAATTAAAACTTTTAATATAAATTCTTAAAAATGAAAACAGCCGGGTTTTATAACATTAAATTTTCCAAAAAAAATATATGCATTTTCAAAATCTTCTATCACTTTATTTTTTTTTTATAATACATTTTCTAAGTATGAGAACTAGGTTATAAGTAATTTTTTTAGACCTTTTTTTTTGAAAAACTGACTATTTTTAAGGATGTAAGTAAAATAATAAAAATAAACAAAACTAGACAAAATTATCGTTTTGTTATTTTTTCCTCCTACTGTACTTGATGTAAATTTTATCATGTGATATTTTTGGATACTTTATGTAGAGTATGATGTATTGTTTAATAAATATTTGAATTTTTTTTTGAGTTACATAACTTATTTGATCTTTTATCAAATTTGGGATGTCTTTTGAGTACTAAAAATTTAACTGTTATGCCTAACAATAAATAATTACTAATACAAAAAAAAATATTAGTTATAATTGATTTTTTTAATTTTAATTTTAAATACATTAGTTCCACTGATTGCAAGAAAAAAAAAATTAGTTATGAATACCAGTAAGCTTTTTTATGAAATATTGCGTATAAATAACATATATAAATGAAATATAAAATATTATGTGATGTTATGTTAACGTATTTTTTTTAAATAAAATAACGTAAGTGTGATTGTTTTAAAACGTGTAAATGTCTAAATAAAAGCATTGAATCGTATATTCATTAACTTGTTTTATTTAATAAATTTATCAACAGATTGGGCAAATATCAAACAATATAATTGAGCTGATGTTGTTTTAAATCTCAAGCCCTAGAGCATATTTTGTTTCTATATGTTAAACTTTAGATTTCTAACCACTTTCCTTAAAATAATTAAAAAAATAATTTGATTACTCAAAAGTTAAATACTTTGACTAATGAAAAATTGCGAAGAGCGGGAGAAGCTTTAAAAAAATACTATATTCATCAGTTAAATAAATAAATTTTGAACTAAAATGTGTTTTTTGACTATAAAAATTTATCATTTTTATCAATATTTCAAAATATCGTGAAAAAAAAAACAGTCTAAAAATCTAAAAGGCGTGATGTCACTTAAATTTCTAGTTCAAACTTCATTTTTTTCATACAAGTGTATGTTCTAAACTTTACTTATCATTATAATTTTTAGATGTTTTATGAATAACTATAAAAGTTTATTTTCAGCTTTTTTAGATAACTTCAAAAAAACGTTTTTTGTTGTCATACAATGTGTATAAATAATTTAGTTATTAAAATTATAATTTTAAAGTAACTGTTCAAAAATATTGGTTAAATCGTTTGCTAATAAAAGATCCTAGTGAAGTATCTTCACTGGAATATAAATAAAAACAAATTATACAGTAATCTTCCTTTATTCTACCAACATATGTTTCTGTGTGTCAACGAATCAACACACTTCAACTGGGTTCTGTAAAAAAATAGTTACTGTAATGAGAGAATAGAAGCATAGAATAAAGTAGGTGTATATATGTTTTCATTAAAATAAGGTATATTCTACAGATAATAGTTATTACTAGGTGAAATACTTAACATTAAATCCGACTGTTATAAAACTATATGATATTTGTAATTATTAAGTCTAAAATAAATAAGTAAGCTAAATTACACAACAAAATATAATATAAACAAACAACTTAATATTAATAACGATAATGATAATAGTTTTAAAAGTAACAGTAATAATGATTATAACATTAATAATATTGTAAACAATTTTGATAGTAAAAATAATAATGATATTAAATTATATTAAAACGCAAAAAAGTAATAAGTCCCGTAATAGCCGTGTGTTGTGGTATAACCCACCATGCTGTTCTAGTATTAACGTAAACTTGGGTAAAGAATTTTTGAAATTAGTAGATAAACATTTCCCAAATAATCATTGCTACCGTAAAATATTTAATAGAAAAACTTTAAAAATTTCTTATAGTTGTATGAATAATGTTAAGTCAATAATACAATCACATAATAATTTTGTTTTATCTAAATATAATGAGTTGACAGCACAAATTAATATTAACAATAAACCTAATACTATTAAAAATAATAGCAACTATTCAGATAACACAAACGTAATTAATATTAGTTTAGACATAAAGGATAACAATTGTAAAAATAACAAGGTTAATATAAACAATAATGATAACATTAATCTAATTAATAAAATCAATTATAATAGGCCTATAACTAGAAGTATCAGTAAAACCTAACTAAAAATATAAACTCAATTGTACATAAGGAATCATGTTCTAATAATAATAGTAATAATAATAATTATATTAATAATAATAATAGTAATTATAATAATAATAATATGAATAATAATGATAATTATAATAATGATGATAATAATAATAACAATAAAAAAAAAAAAAAAAAAAAATAATAATAATAATAATAATAATATAAACAATAATAACAATAATAATAATAATAATAATAATAATAATAATAATAATAATAATAATAATAATAATAATAATAAAAATAATAATAATAATAATAATAATAATAATAATAACAATAATAATAATAATAATAATAATAAGTATACAAATAATGATAGTGGTAATAAGAGTAATAGTAGTAACCATATTAATAATAACAATGGTAATAGTATTAATAATAACGACATAACCAATAATAGTAATAATAATAGTAATATTAATAAATATTATAACAATAATAATTATGATAATAATAATAATAATAACTGTAGTAACAGAAAATACCAATATCTGTAATACTTATAACGATGAAGTAATTAAATGTGGTTTTAAATTCAAGAACAATGTAGGTAAAAATTGTAACTGTCGTAAGTCGAATAAAATAAACTGTCCGTTACATGGTAACTGCTTAATTAAAAATGTTGTGTATAAGGTGCGTGTTAAATGTAAACTTAGTGAAGATAAAAAAATAAACAATAATAATGTTAATGATAATAATAAGGATAAGGTGTATATTGGTTCGACAGGAGGTCACTTTAAAGATAGGTACACCGGGCATAAGTATACTTTTAAGCATGTAAATAAAAAGAAAAGTACAAGATTGTCAGATTTCGTTTGGCAGTATTTTGATAGGTATGGAACCAAACAGAAATGGAATGGAGCATCCTCCAACACGCCAACATAACATCAGTAGCGCGAGCAAGATCTGCCAAATATGCAACCTTGAACGAATGGCAATTTTAGCAGAAGATAGTAAACAATTACTAAATAAAAGACGTGATATTTCAAACAACTGTGCACACAACCGACGGTTCTTCTTCAAATAACACCTTGGCGCCTTCTCACCTTTCATACTTTTCATTCACCTTCCACATACACACACACACACACATTCACTTAACATATATTAATATAATTATATATCCTAAGTAACATATAGTTTTATTCATTTATTATTTATATCTATTTCACACAAGTCACTTTCTATTCTCTGAAATTTCATATATCACTTTACCCTCCGACTATAATTCTTCACACCTTTATATGTTAAGTTCCAAGTTAATTGGAAGCCTGTATTCAAATCACAGATAAACCGTGCTTTTTACCTACTACGCCCAAGAGAGCTAGTAGGTTTTTTACTGCAGGTTTATACTTAGCATATGACTACCTTGTTGTTTTACATTTAAACTTTCACATATAACACAATTTACCTATTAAATATATAAAATATCTGTAAGGGATATTTAAATTAAACAGCCGACTCCAACTTTACCAATTAATTATTTTATTAATCATAAAATACAATATATATTTAATCCAGGTAACTATAATTTTATGTATGTCGCTGTAAATTAATTATCGGTCAGTACATTGTAAGCCTAGTAATAATTTATGTTTTTGTGTTTTGTTTTTCTTAAAATTTAATTTTTTTTCCTTAAAGTTTAAATTTTTCATTTTTTCACTTTTTGATTTTCACATTTGAACTAAATCTGCTTCCTAATTCTATATAACTTTGATTCAATCATTACTAACATTCAATATATAATATACATGTTACACCGAGTTTCTGTGACTTTTATTGCCTTCAGCGTCGTTAAGTTTTATTAAATTTTATTGATTTACTAACTGATGGTTAATGTTTTATTTTTGTTCAAAATAGATTACATAAAAACAAAATTAATGTTCTTGCAGTACAAATTGAATAATTAGGTGGCCTCATTTACATTGTGACGTAATTATTAGTTGTAACAAATGTAATTTTTCGTTAGTTAACAACGGCAAATTTTGATTTAGTTATCTTTCCTATTAACGTAAGTTGTTTGTTTATATTATATTTTGTTGTGTAATTTAGCTTACTTAATTTATTTTAGACTTAATAATTACAAATATCATATAGTTTTATAACAGTCGGATTTAATGTTAAGTATTTCACCTATTAATAACTATTATCTGTAGAATATACCTTATTTTAATGAAAACATATATACACCTACTTTATTCTATGCTTCTATTCTCTCATTACAGTAATTATTTTTTTACAGAACCCAGTTGAAGTGTGTTGATTCGTTGACACACAGAAACATATGTTGGTAGAATAAAGGAAGATTACTGTATAATTTGTTTTATTTAATTTTAAAGTATCCTTTTTAAATGTTTACAGTCAATCTATTTAATCTACTTTTATACAACAAATAAGCAAACAAGAACTTAAAAAGTTTAAATAGAATTGTTATATTTTTTCGCACTTATGTGTTTCTTTGAAGATAAAAGTACTTTAAAAGAAAAGTATAAATATCTTAGACACTTTAGAACTTATCAAAATAAAGATTTAAGCTGCTAATAAGCATAACTTATTTAAGTAATTGTTTTCACACTTAATATTAAACAACTTTATTTTTTATAAAGGTTGTATTTTTCTTTTGTCTTTTTTTTACTTTTAAGATTTTACTAAAACAAACACCGATAAAATAGTTAATTACTACCAAGTATTTAAACTTAATTATCTTTTAGACAACAAACTAAATACAATATTTCTTTTTAGTTTTATTTAAGCTTATTTATTTTGTTTTAAAATAAATTTTACAGATATTTTATTTTTTCCTTTATGCATTTACGAAAAAATAGTATAATTTGTTTTTATAATTTTATACACAAATTTAGTCAGTTTTGCGTTTATAAACCACCAATCAATGTTAAAAAATATAACATGTAGAAGGAAATTCTCAGTAGAGTAAATTAAAAAAAAACAAAGTTTACAACTAAGTGTCAAGACTAAATGTTTAATTGCTTGCTTTTGAAACATAAATTTTATATACTAAACCTTTTGTTCAATATAGTTACGACAGGCTTCATTAATTAGTATATAAAACAGTAAGTTTTTTTATATTAATTTGTAGCAAAAAAAACTTTGCAATTAAATTAGTTGTATTAGTTATCACTTATTATACAATTTTGATTGATTGTAACTTAAAAAAAGTAATAATATATCGAGTGTTTTAGATGAATCAAATTTTTTTATAACTGTCAACCTAACGTACTGCATAAAATATTCTTTTACATAAAGTTTTATGTTATGTGTTTTGAAATGATTAGTAGTTATTTATATTAACAAAATTTTAAGTTCATTTATAAAACGTTTAAACTGTTAGCTGAAAATGTTAGCTTTCTAAAAAAAAAGCTTTAAATAGACTTAAAACGTTAATTCCATTGAGGTTTATGTTAAACGTTTTTCTTTAAGTTGATTACTTGAATTTTAAAATAAAACTTAAATTACATGACGGGGAGTTTTCAGCTTATTAAAACTTAAGTAATTTAAGTATAGCTACGTTATAGTGAATAATGTTTTTTAGATTAAAATAATTATATAACTATAAATTAACGTTTCAAAATTAGTGTTAAAATTTAAATTTTATTAGTTAAAACTAGTTAAGTTTATTAATAAAAAAAGTTGACTTCTAAAGTCTTGGATTACTTATAAAACAAACAATTATCTAAAATGTCAAAAGTCTTCTTGTTATATCAAAGTTTGGTTTCGTTGTATTTAGCATACAAAGTGAATTCACAATCAGTTAGAGGTACATTTGAATGTTTTAAATAATTTTTCAAAACTTTATAACTATTAGTCTTCTGTTCATAAGAAGATAAAACAATTGTTTGAAAAAAATGAAACGTATATAATTATGCATATTTATAAAAGTTTACCATACATCTAAACCAAGAGTAATTTTTACTTCTGCTGCTATCCTAAATCCTAGAGGTAAAGATCTAATATCCTACAAACACAAAAGTTGCGTGGTATACACGTATAAATGCTGTTGCGCAAACAGCTATATAGGACAAACTTCTAGGCATTTAGAAACAAGAATAAAAGAGCACGTACCTAAGTGCGTGAAAGACCATATCAAAAATCAACCGAAGAAAATGAGTAATGCAACCTTAAACGCAACAAAAAGATCATCAATTTCAGAGCACTTAGTAAAAAATCCTAAATGTGGTAATAATTACAGTGAGACAAAGTTCAAAGTTTTAAGAAGTTGCACGAACATTTTTGATTTAATTAAAATAGAAGCTATTTATATTCACTTAAACAAGCCAGAATTATGCAAACAAAGAGAATTTGATTACTCATTATCCTTGTTTAAATTAGACTAATTTTGTTTTTGTTTTAAATATATATTTATTAAACTTCATAGAGGATTATAGATGCTTCAGTTAATTTAATATTTTTTTAAATTGAAATGCATTTTATATGATAATTTTTTTTTGGAAATTTCAAATAATTTGAAACACTTTATACAGAAACACGCAAGAAAATAGATAATATTCAAAACAGACAATATAGCATTAAAGGTTATTTAACACTATAAAAAATTAAACAGCTAGGAAATTTTTAAATGTTTTTTAATATTAATTTTACTAACAACTCTTCAAGCTTTAAACTCATCTAAAGTTTTACGCGAAATAAAAATAATTTTCAACTTTATTTTGTTTTATTTTTTTAAATAAACCTAAAATAAAAAAAGATGCATGAAATTAATTAAGTTTCTTTCTTTTAGATTTTTATAAGACAAAGTGCGAACCAGAGTATGCAGAAATAGATGGTTAGTTTATTTAACTGTTATTAAAAAATTAGACACTTGAATAAGTTAAATGTATAAACTAGTACAACATAAATAATTTGTATAATAAGCAGATACTGTACTATTAGGAAATAATGAAAGCATAAAAGATAAAAACACAGAAGTTGAAGATAACAGCGGTTATGTTGAAATGAAAAGTATTCCTGAAAGTAACTGTTCAGGCCAATATGTTGAAATGAAGTGCTTATTATAGAAAATTGTAATTAAGTTTTTGTTTAAAGTTTTCTTTGTTAACCAAACGCAAACTATTTGCTTAACTGTGTAAACTTATTGATTAGTTTTTAATTAACTAATTTTATAAAATGTATTAAAAATCAATAAATAAAATTCAAATGCAAATTTTTAACAACTTTGTATATTTATATATACATCAGACCTTGAAGCAAAAAATATGCGGCCTTCAAAGTATTTATTAGCTAAAAAACGTTCTTAAAACAAAAAAAGTAAAGTTGTATATTAGTTATACATAAAAATTATTAGTAAAATGTATTAAGTGTTTAAGATTTTATACCTTAGAAATGTATACGATAGTGTTTTAACGTTATAATTTTTTTTAATTAAAGAGCTCTTAACTTAATAAACATTAAATAATATAAAAGATATAAATCACCTCCTTAAGTTTAACCGAATTCACATTTTACTAGTACTGAAACATAATATTATGCACTTTATTATAAAATAAGTCAATAGTAACAAGTTTATAGTGTAAAACATCTGAAAAACGTTATACTTTTTAATTTTTTTCATTTGGAAAAAACTACACATAACATAAAAATTAATTTTATAAATAACAGAAAGAAATTATTCAAATAAATATCAAAAACTTCAAAAGTATTAATTAACTGTTTAATTTTGTACCAAACAATACTAAACGTACTTGAACAGTGTTTTTATATAGTTATTCTTTATTTAATAAATTAAACAACATATATTTAAAATAAATTTATTTCGTTTTGACAAATTTAAGTATAAGGTAACAATTAATGTTAACTAATATTTTTGTTTTTGAAAACTTTCCAAATTCATTTACGTAATTTAATTAGTATTAAGGCCTTGTATCTTAGTTAACATCGTCGTAAACAGAGTTACCTTTTGGGATGAGGTATTTAAGCAAGTCTAGGGGCTTTAATCTAAGAAGAGGGGTCTCGACTATTGAAGGGGCCAAAATGTGGTGATTTTAATTTTTGAGCAGTCTTTAAAAGTTTTTAAGTTTTTATGCAACACAAAGATTATTATTTTATTTTTGATCCTAACTTAAGATTTAATTTGAATTTTGCAAAGAAAATTCTAAAAATAATAAGTGCTTAGTGCAAATGTTTTTTTTTAATGTAATTTTTGCTAGTGTTACGTCTACTTAATATAATCGGTTAAATAATATACTAGAAATATAAATATCTGCAATCAAGACAATAAACGGTCATTTAAAAATTTTTACCGATAACAAAGTTATGCTTTTATCTAGTCTTCAAAAGTTGTAAAACAAGGAATGCCTTACACAATTAATAAAACCATTTATTCCTGAAATGACAGAAGTACTCGAAAAAGTTCTGACCTCAATAAAATCATTAGTGTTTTACATATAATTCCATTGAGTAGTATTATTGTTAAAACACTTTTTATTTTAAAACAAACTTTGCTTCTATACAATTCTGCATCCTGAGAGTAATCGAAAAATAGACTATAAATATGCTTATTAAAAAAAGATACACTGTTTTGCTTACAATGAAAAAAAAATGTTTTTATAAACCACATTACCAACAGTTTTTAATTTAGTAACAACTTTTAGTTTACGCTAATGAAATTATCTTTTTTTTACTTGCATTGAAATACAAAATATTTATGTAAGATGCTGTTACTATGCTCAGGTTTTTTTTAAATTATATAAATAACACCGCATGACTTTCATACTTCAATGTTCATTAAATAAAAAAAACTGAAACACAGTTGATGAATACGTTTATATACAAATATAAACCTGAGTTAGTTTTAAAGCAAAAAGTTCAAAAAAATGTTTAAACTATCTAAGTAATACATATTTTATAAAACAAAAACATAAACATACAATTAGTAAGTTTTAAATGTACATTTAATTGTGTTACGATAATGGTATCATGAAAATCTATAATTATTAAAAATTATTAACAATGCTTACTTTTGAACTTAATTATCGATTTCTTTCTACATTTTTATATCTATGATCATTATTGCTATAATCAAAACTAACGATATTTAAAAAAAGTTCAAGTAGTTTTAGGATTAATGTAAAAGAACTACACAAATTACTTCCCAGTTTTTTTATTAATAAATTAAGAGTTAAATTAACTTAACTTTAGCATTAATGAATTTAAAAGCTAAATATTCTCATAAAATTATAACAGTTTTTAATATAAAGAAATAATGTATTGACAAAAATGTTTCTTAATAATTTCAATTCAATTGTAGGTATAAATTTATCCGCATTAAACTAAAATATACAAATGGTTTACATCCAACAGCTTTCTTAACTATTTGAACTAATTAACAAAACTATTCTATAAATAAAATACATAAATCAATTAAAAGAATAAATATTTTTACTATCTGCCTTAAACACAACAGCACTACTATTTAATTTTTGACTTTGAACTTTACAATTAAAAAAACAAAGATTAGCAATTAAAAAAGTACAATATTTATAACTTTTCAAGCATTTATAAACTGTAATATTTTAAATAAAAGTAGTTTAGTTTAAACAATACAAATAAATTGTATTTTCAGTTTTGTTACCAAAATGTTTGAAGTTAATAAAAGTGAATTGGTCTCTCTTGCTAAGAAGAGTTTTGAAAATTCTCTGTTTGTCAGTGTGATTACTTACATGAAAGAACTATTTAAATTGGAATGTCCTCTCAACTTTTCTGAAAGATGTCTTCTTTATGATAGCATTCAACACTTAAAATGGCCATTTGTTGATATTTTTTATGAATCGAAAGTAGATAAAAAGTTAAATAGTAATGTATTAAACAATGCTAAAGAAGCTATTTATAACTTATATAACGATGCAATCAACCTGTTTAATGATAAGTTTGTAGAAAAAGACATCAGTAAAGAAGCTATTGCTGATTATAAGCGTTTTAAAGCTAGTCAATATCATGGTTAGCATTTTACACACAAAATAAGTGTAAAAAAAGATGAAAAAAATAAAGCACATGAGCTTTATGAAGAGGCATGGAAGATAGCAAATGAAAACCTGAATCCAGCTCATCCAGTAAGAATCGTTATTGCATGCCTATTTTCAACATTTTACCGCGAACTTCTTAACAAAAATGAAATAGCTTTCGAATTCGCTAAAGAAGCTTATGAAAAGGGTTCATATTGTCTACCGCAGTTGACTGAAAGTTTAAAGAATCGCGCAGAGATCCATTTGAAATCTATGTTAAACCTTTGTTAAACTTCAAAGTAAGGCTTCTGTGCAAGTTTACTTTGTTTGTATTATTTACTTTAAGTTTGAATGAGTATTGTTTCATTTTATTCATTAGTTTTGTTGCAGTTTGATTTAATGTTGACAATAAATTAAATTTTTTACTTAAATGTTTTGTTTTATATAATAATTAATTGTCGCATTGTAGACATACATTTGTTTTAATGTTATAAATATACTTTACAGATTTGTTAAAAATTAAAAATTAAATTACCTAATTTAAAGAATTTATGCTACTTTACTTTAGGACCGAAAAACTCTTAAAAAGATTTGTTTTAATTCTATGTTTAAAAATTAAAAATAATATAAAAAAGTAGCTGCAAACTGGAGTCCCGTTGGGAGATTTATTGTAAACATCAACTATAAAGCTTATTATTATATTGAAATATAAATATTTCAAAAGTTTCAAGTATTACAATAAGCTTATTGTTTACAAATAACTTAATAGAAATGATTTTTTACTAAATTAGTCCTTAAACTATTTAATGAAACTTTTACAAGTTTTTAGTTTTTTCTTAAATGTTACACGTCCTAACTTGCCCTAAACTATAATTTCAGAAATTTAGAAAGTTTTTTATTTTTATAGGTTTATATTAAAAAAAATTAGTTTTAGTTGACTCAGTTTTTAAAGAAAAAATAATAGTGTTTGAGTCGAAACAAATTTATTTTTTTAGATTAAATCATCAAACCAACTAAACTAACACAAAAAATAGCTATAATATAATTAATTAGTTTGTTTATTAATCAACAGTTTGCTAAAAGTTTTGCTAAGTTCAGCATTTTATAAGTTAAGGTAATTATCTGCTAACTTTATATAGGATCTGCTTATTTTCTATGTCATTTGTTTAAAAACTGTAACGAAAAAGTATGCTTGTTGTATTTACTAAACGTTAGGTATTGTAATCATACACAGTCCTAAAGTTTATTTTAAGTTAATAAATAACTCAAAAATAAAATTCAGTCACTGAAGCAAAGAATAATAGTTTTTTTAAGAATTAAAAAATAGCTAGTGAAAAAAACTGTACATAAAGCTGTAATGTTTTTAAAAGTCAGTTTACTGTTAAATTACAGTTTGGTTACTAATGCAAAACTGGTTAAGCTTTGCGGTTAAGGTTTTTGGTGATTTGTGCTAACAGATGCGTTATTTAGTAAACCGGCGAAAAACTGGTTTATGTTTAAATGCTTGATTAAATAGTAAGGGACTATAACTAACAAAATTTACTATGTTGGTTCATAGAAACAAGTTTAGAAGCCGTGTTTTTTATACATATTTAAGGTAAGCATGTGTCATTAAAGGGTAAGTAATGTTTTGCCTTTGCATATTTCATTAAACAATTTTGTGAATTCTTTTAACAATGAGAAAATATTAATAGTTCTTTTCTAAACTAAAACACATTTTTTAAATACTTACACTGCTTAATTTTTTTTTTTTAATGGGTTAATTTTGTCACTTTATAAACGTTTTTATTTTATTAGTACAAAAATTTTAAGTGTAGACTTTATTTCAACATGAAGTTCTTAAATATTTCGATGTAAACACAAGTTTGCAAAAATCTAGTTTACTTTGATAATTTTGTGTGAAAGTGTTTAAAATTTACTCTGATAAACGTTAATTTTTTAGAATGTTATATAGTAAAAGAGCTCATGCTAATATTATTTACTGCTTTAAAAAGCATTGAAATTCGATTTAAATATATAAGTATTTACATGTATGTATAAGCAGTTTGTTACTAAATTTTAATTTAAATCCATTTATAAAACCCAAAAAGTTAAATTTATTAAAAAACTGTTCAGTTTCTATCCATTATAAGTAAGAGGTCAACAGGCAATCATTTCAAAAGGTAAATCTATTCGCGGGCCCCAGTATAGTTACAGCGTAACATTTATTCTCATTACTCGTGATTTAATTTATATGAACATAACTCTGGGTTGTACAGTATAACTTAAATTCAACTTGAGTTCACTGGTTTTTTTTGCAGGTTAGAGTGCTCTCATTTGACTACCTTTAATACTACAAGTATAGTGCGTTACAAATATCAACAATACCAAAACGCTACAAAAAATTTGCATGCTAGAAAACATAAACTAATAATTTTGAATTTTTCTATAATGATGTACCAATTAGAGCAAAACATTGAATTAACACTACATAAAAATTGAACCATTGACACAATAAGATACTAGAACGTTCTGATACTTACTAAAAATAGCAGCACTAAACCTATTCTGTTCAACAAAAAAATTGTTTGCAACCTTAGTTCCGTTAGATACGAAAAATTGAAAAAGATATATTTTTCCTGCCAAACTGACTTTTACGCATTTATTGACTAAACGAAAATTTGTTTACTTTTTAAATTGAATAATAAGTGAGTAAAAAGATTTTAGTTTTTATGGTTTTATTATGTTAGTTTATGGGAAAAACTTATATTAAAAAATATTTTCGCCTAATTAAATTAATTTTTAAAACGAACTTTGATTTAAAATTTAAAGTAAAAAGTTTGATTCCAAGTATATCATTGGATATCAATAAAAATATATTTAATAGATGAAAACTAAATATAATTTTTTGATATTTCTTGAATGTTAAAGAAATAATTATACTAGTTTAAATTTAAACCATGTAGATAGAAATTGAAGCTTTTTCTTATTTTTTAACCTTTTAATAATTTATTTGTTGATATTTTTTCCTTAGGACTTGAGTAGTTTTTATTCATAGCGTAAATATATTTTTTTACTAACTACAATTGTAAAAAAAACTTACGTAAACTTCTCAGTTGAACCAAATATAAACCGAGAGCAGACATGTTAAAAAGCTCTGCTTTGTTTACTCGAGCGTGAAATTACTAACTTAAAACAAACCAAAGTTTATACGCTTCATTGCTGAATTACCATAGTAATTGTTAGCATTTTAACAAGTCTGACCGAGAGTGAACAATTCGTATAACATCAATACTTCAAAAACTAATTACGAATGTATCAGTTAAGTTTTTAAAAATAATTTTAGTTTAACTTGAGTTGAATTTAAACATACAATGATTTGAACTTAATAAAAATGTAGACAAATCGAAGTTAAAATAAACTAGTTTTAATGGGACATTTTAAAAAACTTTTTCGGCTTAAGCTGTATGAAAATTTAAAAAATATAATTTGTAAATTTCATAACAAGTGTTTTATAACTTTTTTAAAATCAAATATATTCATGATATGTAATTTAAATTGGTTTTTTCAAATTCATAAGATAAACTTAATAAATGCTAGAAAAAATGTTTAATTTGAAACTGCTTATTTTTAAAACGTATCAGCCTAATTTTTTTATAATATTTTTAATTGTAAAACTTTTATAAGATCTTTTATATTTGCCTGAGATTGTGTTTTATAATTTTACCAGCTTAAAAGTTTACGAAATGGAACATTAAAATTAAAACAATATTGTAGAGATATTATTGAATAAAAATAGGTAGTATAAATACAAATACTGTAAATTGATTTAGATGTAAGTGATTATGACAAAAATATAACTTTTGTCAAAAAAAGACTAATATTAAAGTATATATTTTCTTATCAAATGCAATAGATGCCTGTGATACTATTTTTTGTTTTTAACGTGGTTTTCATAAATTTTTAAAACTAGCATAATATAAGATAGTTAAAAATTTAAAAAAATATTCTAGCTACGGTTTGATTATTTTGTAAGTAAACGAAAGCTGAAACGTATATAAAAAATGAACAACATTATTGAAAATAGAAGTTTATTATCTTATAATTTAAGCTTCTTCTTTAATCTGATATCTTCTACGAAATATATTTTCATCAATACTTTTTGTAGCTCCTGTTAAAAAAATTTAAAAACTTAATTTATTTTAGTTTAGTTGTATTTGGATGATCTTTTTAGCTAATTTTTTTTAGAAAGTTATGTTTTTTTATGTTTTATACTGTCTATGAGATTTTGTTTTATACTAACTTATAAAATAAAAAATTCTTGTTTTAACCTTAAAAGTAGAAATAATTCGATTAAGTTAAAACTATAAATTTAAGTATGTATAATACATTATAGATCTCTTTAAAAATCAATAAGTTATGACATCGTTACTGCAGATAACTTGTGTTTAATTGACGTCTTTAGAATTAACTGACCTTTGAGCTTGTTGGGAAAGCATAATTTACTTTTTTATCATCACAAATAAGTAGCTCATCTTTACTTTTTGGAAATGTATCTTGAACGTACATAGGCAAGTGTTGCTTGTTTCTAAGTTAACATGTTGTTAGACTTTGTATTTTTTTTTTTACAAATATCGATTTAGTTAACATGTTTATCATACTTTAATATGAATATAAAAGTAATTAGAGGGTTATGTCAAACAGCATATTTAATTTGATTTAAAATGATAGGTTTTGTTTACTAAAACTGTGTTATTTGTTTTGACAATTATAATTGTCAACAGATGTAGACGATGATTTTAATTCTGACAATTACATCTTAGTATTTTGATTTATTTTAGTTTTTCTCTTGTATTATTTTTTAATAATATTCTTAAGTGAACATCCAAAAAATAACTTGATATTTTTAATCACAAACTAATTATAAGAAAAAGTTAGCTTTTAGTATTTTCTCTTTCAATAAATGTTTTTGTTTTAATTTTTTTATTTATAAAATTTCAGTCGTTAAAACTGTATACTATTTATTGATGTATCGGATACAGCCAATTCTAGCCATTTTTGCTTAGATCCGGATCCGAACAGATCTTAGTTTTAAAAAAATATCCGCATTCGAATCCGGCAAAATCCTAAATTTTAATAAAGAATCGGATCCGGCCGAATCCTAAATTTTAAAAAGATCCGGATCCAGCCGGATCCTTGCTGATATTTGGCTGGATTGGGATCCCAGTTTGTTACGGGACTTAGCTATCTCAATCAGCATTTTCAGTTTTATACTTGGATCATTGTGTTTTTGCTTATTATGTTTTCATCTTTACTGCTCTGTAGCACCTTTTGAAAGTACAAAAAATTTAATAAACTTGTTGTTTTCGACAGTTTTAGAACTTTTTACTTATAACTATTTATTTCAAAGAAAAATTCATATATGAAATAAAATTATATTTGAACATTTATTGAAATAAGGAGAAAAAACTCATACCATTAACATATTTATTTAAATTAAGGTCTTTATAATTTCGTAGGACTTTTTTGGTTATGGTTTTTTTAATAAAAGCAAAAATAAATGTTTGAAAATTTAAATTTATTATATTAATGTTGATTTCAAATTTAAAGTTTTGGCTTTGAAAAGGGTAGGTAAATAAATGTAAGTGTCCCAGTACTACATGACCTACAACATATTTAATTACAAAATATACTGTTACAGCTGAAAAATAGCAACTTGTTTGTCACTTTATTGGACTGATTAAGGCTTTTTACAAAAAGATAAACAACAGTTTAGTAGAAATAACGCATTGCTATCAATTGTATTTCCACATGCTGAAGTGGAACTCGATCTTTTGTTTATTCTAAATTGTTATTTTCAGAAGCTGATAACGTGTACGAGCAAAATCGATTGCTTCTAAATACCGTCAAAAAAATTCTAAAAAGCTAGACTAGGTTTCTTAGTAGCTAAATAGCGTGGATATGAGTAAATGTTCTTATAAAACTTATTATTTCTGTGAGCACAGTCACCTCATGCGAATCTACACACATTGTGTCCACAGAAAAAGCGTGTAACTAAATGAGAGGTAGCGAATAAAATTATTATATTTCATGTTTTCTTATATAACGTTTAATTGAGTACATTTACGGGGTTCTTAACTTTATCTGACTACAAAAATATTTTTTGTTTAAGCTGTACATTTATGTAAAAAAAAAATATTAATCAAAATTTACGTATATATACTTTTTAATTTTTCACTATTTTTCTTGCCTAAGATTAAACTTGTCTTGCACGATATAAGAGAAAAATCTTAATCAATTTAGTTCAGCAAGTTTAGTCTTAGGTGCGCAAGGAACATATAAGCTAAGAATAACAGGTTTATCCATTTAAAATGAAAATATCTGTTATAAATATTTGAAGGAATTGATGATTGCACCTTTTTAAACTTAGGACACCTAAAATATAAAAATCAAAGTCATAGAGTTCAATAATCTTCTATGGAAAGCAAAAAAAAAAAATGGAACAATGATAACTTTATTGTAACACATTTATAAACAAAAATTTACAAAGTCTAAAGAGATATAAAGGTGATTTAACATTTAAATTTTTATACAAAGTTATATATTTTAAACTCAATACATACAACAAGTTGTTTTTTTTTTTTGTTTTTCTTATTCTATTAATTTATTTTTAAACTATTCTAAAGTGCGTAACTATATAAAAGTGCGTACCTATCGATTGCGTAAGAATTGGTCTCAGCCGAATGCTAATAAGTAAATCTGGTAAACCACAAGAATGAAACAGTTTAATTTTACTGTCAACTAAACATTTTGTAATAATTTTTTTTACACAATAATAAATGAATACTTAAAATATAAGAATATTTTTTTTATGAACTCGAGTACACTAACTGTATTAACATGTCAATTATCAAAAAGTATAAAGTTGGAAGCACGATTAAGATGAACACAATTGAAGCAGTTTTTTTAGGATATTAAAAGCATATAAAAATATAACTTTTAAAAGATTTAATATACAATTATATCCTTTTAGCTCAACAGTTTTAATTCTTTATTAACATTTTGATAGATACAAAACGAACATAAAATTATTTTAAATTAGAACATACTGGTAATAAACTTAACATAAGATAGTTTGGTAGCCGTAACAAAAATTTTGCTAAAAAAATATAAATGTAGTTTAATATTTCATGCAATACATAGTTACATATTTTTTTTTAATTTAGTGTTTATTTAAATAAAACTGAAACTAACCGTTGTATTCGCTTCCTAATGAAAACACCAAATGCAACAACTGCAAGTAATAAGCATCCAACAACAATTGCTAAAATTATCACTCCAGAATTTTGGTTGTCTTTAGGTTTATCTGTTGTGATGTTTTACGATTGTGAGTATTTTTGTATAAATTATCTTTAAAGAATTAAAAAAAAACAGTTTCATGATCAGTAAAACATTTTCTTTTTTAACTGAGTATCTCTATATGGTTAGCTAAGGATCGTTAAACAGATTTTTTCTAAATATCTAATTAGTATTACGCTTTCATAAAAAGTTATTAGACATTTTAAAAAATATTTAATCAAACAATAATATTGAATAAAAATCAAAAATTTGTTATTTTAAACACCTCATAAAATTATTTTTAAAATAAAAAATTGATTTAATAAAGTACCTACGGCTGGAAAAACTAACTATATTTCAAAAAGGTTTTCAAAACTTTATGTGTGCACAAATTTGTGAAAAAGAGACAGTGTGTTATGAAATTTCAATAAATTGTATTTCGTCAATAATAATTTGCTTGGTTAAAGCTGAAATAATTATTTTTGCAAAAGGTTTAAACGTTTTGAAATTACACGACAATAAAAGTAAACTACACACAGTTATGTAACACAATGGTAACACTTAGCCTTAAAAATTGTTAATTACATATATCAACTGCATACAGTTTTTAAATTGCCTTGATATGTAATTAGTTTGTAAGTAAAACTACAAACATACCGCAATGTTTTATTAAATAAATAAGCCATTTAGTTTAAACCTTAATGCAAGCGTTAATTGCAATTATCATTATATTTTTTACAGCCCTGTAATAGTATGTGAATATTAATAGGATAAAATATATAATTAATGTACAAGTATTTACCTAGTCTTAACTTTGGTTTATTTTACAAATTTTACTTTCTTGTAATTAGTTTCTGAATAAACTTAACCATTAAAGATATTTATTTACTCAATCAATAATTTTTTTTTTGATTACTTATAAAATACTTATAAAAAAAGTGTTTTTTTGATCTTTGATAGCAAAAATTGTGTGATAATAAACATCTACAGCATTTAAATTTTAGAATAATGCGTACAAGGTACTGAACCTTTTTTTTATAAACTAAATACTTTTAAATATTATTTTTTACTAACTTGGAAGTTTGATATTAACAATATTTAAAAACTTATGCTGCTTTAAATAGTACCTTCTATACTTAAACCAAAAAGTAGTTAAAGTAAAAAACCCATAACTTAACTTGAAAACTAGTAAAAATTTTGATAGTTTCGAAAGGTGTTAAAATAAATTTTTACTTTATTACAAGTTAAAACTATAAAATGTTAGATTTATCTTTTTTCAATTACAACTGTTTTATTTAAAGCTTTTATTGTAAAAATTAATAAGAAATAATGAAGAAATTTTATACATACTACGAAGCAATGACATAACATAATTTAATAACATTTAATTGCTACTTGCATAATTTTTTAAGTTTTACGAAAATTTCAGTGCTTTTTGCGTTAGTACTATAACTTATTAGTTTATCATTAATATATGTTTTTTTTAAACTAATCATTATTATCGTTATTATGACATCCTTAGACTTCTGACAGGATTTATTTCGATAGTACACTTATACTTCTGGACCATTTTCTTTCCAAAATATTCAAAATATTTTTCTGAACATTGAGTTTCAGACGCACAACGATTGTCACATTTTTCATCTGTAAATTTGTGTAGTTATTATACGTTTAGTAGCAAAATACTTAGCACATTTTAATCATTACGTTATTAAAGTAAAATAAATCAACAATTTTTTAAAAAGTAATATATTTAGAAATTCATCATATATTATATATAATTTTCTAGTATAAACAAAAGTATACTTGAAAATTTAATCCTTTCGTCCTTTTTTAGTTATCCTTTTTAATTTAAAAACACGAAATAATATATAGCACAACAAACGATCCTAAGTCACCCTCAGTATTTTTAATTCTGGAATTAAAGATTAATAACTAAGATTAGTGGATAGTTTTAAATCACTATGTTCGTTAGCTTTGAATATAAGAGAAACAGTAGTAATATAAAACAATTAGTAATACATTGTAATAAACAACTTTATTTTTGAATAAAGCACGTATAAATCAGTATAATTTTACTAATCTATATAAGTAACTAAAATTAAAAAAAAAATTAGTCTGTTCAACAGGATATCAAACTGCATTTGATAACTTTTTAATTAGATAGAAAATTTTGGAAAAACTCTTGTTTTTCCAATCGTTTAAGAGCAAGCTTCACATGACTTACTGATGCAATTTTGCATTTGCATAATTCAACTATATATAAATACTTATCAATTTGAGCAGGAAATAATTCTAGACCACCAAGCTGCTGCTGAAATTTATTTTAACTAGACCCGACCATGGCTCCCAAATTTATTTTGCAATTGGTTCCCTTTAAAGAAATTAAAAAAGCCATGACCTCCTTCAACAAGATTACTCAAAAATCCCTATTTTTTTTCTTTTTGCTTTTCATCTGCAACACAAAAATATCTAGTGTAAATTTCTAGTTACCCTATAGGTCCTTTACTGTTCATGCCTCCATATCGTTTGATTTTCGTGGCTACCTGAGTATATGTCATGGCCCCTAAGGGAAACCGTAATTATTTGTATTACTTTTTGTTCTCTATCAAAAAATGCTTTTTTTTAGCTGTAATTCTAAAGTTAAATTCAAATAGTAAATTTTAATGATGCTTTATACTTTTTAAAACATCTTTCTCTGAAAATTATATTTTTTTAAATAGTTCAAAGTAATTTCTGAAGCATAAATTTTAATGAGTGTTTGTTTTACATGGTTCTCATAATTGTTAGCGTTTCGACTAGTTCTTTGACATAAAATAACCATTGATTGTCATGCATAGTTTTTAAAAGAAGTTTTTAAAGGAGTTTATGTATAATATCAGTACTAGTTGGTTAATCTTATTATTTATTACTTGTAGTTTATAGTGTAGTTCTACACTACACCATAGTGGTCTTTAAAGTGTGCACCAGTGCACATTAGTAAAAACAAAAATAAAAAATAAACTTTGAAAGTTACACTGGATCACGGCTTCTCAAACTTGGCCAAGTGACACTCTTGGGGGCTATTGCAGGAATTTTGGGGGGTCATCAGCCGCAAAGGGGCTAAAGTAGGGGGGCATGCCATCATAAAAACATACACTAGATACTCTGGAGTTGATGATAAAGAGCATAAAAAAGTTTTCGGCGTTTTTGGTGGTACTTTTATAACTTGTACTAGATATAATGAAAAAAAATATGTAGGAAATCTATTCGGGCAGAAACTTAATATTGGGAGTCTAAGGCAATAATTTAAAACTTACACTAGATAGAGCAAAAATAAGTTCTCAAGCTGTTTTATTGGAAGTTTTTTGAAAAATCTTGTGGGTTGGGACCATAACTGAGCAAATCAGGGCCATTTTAAACCAAATCAGAGAAAAACTGCACTATATATCAAGGAAGTTTTAAAACTTATACTACATTCGTTCTTTTGTGCACAGAATTTATTTTGTAATTTAGTATGTACAGATTCTGATTAGCTTGAAGACAACTGCACTAACCAATTACCTTACAAGATATTATTTAAGCAACCTACATTCTTTAGAATATAACTTATTTTTCTTTACTTTTCTGTTTAATATAAACTTAAATCCTGATAGATATTAGTTTTAGTCTCTAAAAAATAACTAAAACGTTATTACAAGAAATAGTGAAGAGTTAGCAGGCAAAATCAAAAATTTTTAAACATGTATTTTAAATCAAGAAAAATCGTGTTTTTAAATGAAATTTGTTATATAAATATCAACATAGTGAAACTAAAACAACGAAATGTTTTGACAGATCAAGAAAAAATAAATTTGCAAATATTTTTTAAAATTTAAATAAATTATCTTCGAAAATTTGATTAATAATTAAAATTGTCCTGAGTTGTCATGAGTTTAAAAAATTTACTTTAAATTATACTAAGATTACTTTCTAAAATTTTTCAGTACCCTGAGCTTTCCTGAGAGAGTGGCAATTATTGGTTGGTACTTAATTTAAAATAAATTATAAGCAAACATACTTGCAACTCTTCCTGTTCTCAAAGGTTTGCAGACATATTCTCCTTCATGTAAACAGTTGTTTGGATTTTCATACGTTTGTAAAACACATATTTCTTTTTGGTGATCACAACTTGAACATTCAGACCTTTGAGCTAATTAAATATTTGTTTTAGTTATATCACCTATAGTTTATATTTTCATACTACAACTTAAAAATAATAGATTGACAAGTATTAAAGATCAAACTAACTGTATAACAAAAAAAATAGTTTAGCTGCAGAGTTAATTACTTAGAATATTTATCAATTCGGACAGAAAACATCCAAAGTTAAAATACCTTTATAAAAGCAAATTTTATTTAATTGTTACTTAAACATGTAAAAACACTTAATTTATATTAACATTCAAGTTACACAAAATTGATAAAAATTGAAAAATTTATTAATATAGCTTCTTCAAGTACTGTTAATAACTGATAGAAAATTAATTGTTATTGTATACTATTAAAACATACCCTGATTTGGAACTTGCATTGGGTATTCTACGCATACAGGTACATCATAAAGATCGAATTTGTGGAAGAAACGACCAGGACCCTTACAATCATTTATACAATTTGACATTTTATTGGAGGAACTTTTCTTAAAAAATAAGCCTTAATAAAAACAAGTTTAAAAATGTATAATAATACACAGTTCAGAAGTATATAAGCAAGATAACTACAAATACTCCTACAAATATAAATTCAAATATGAGTTACAAAAATCTAAAATAAATATAAGAAAGTTAAACCAATTTCAAAACAAAATCAAAAACTTTTAGTTAGATCAACAACTCTAACTCCAATAGTGCAAAATTTTATTTTTAGTTTATTAGCAACTAGTAGTTCAATGTATTACTATTTATTTATATTCTAAATATAGCAAACAACTAAAATATTTAGCAAATTTTTTGAAAAAATTTCATTAAAGTAATGACCAAGACTGTCATATGATTTCAGTTAGCAAAGTCTACTAATGGCTAATCCAAGTATAAGAACAGTATACAGTTTATTGCTATCTTCAAGGACAACAGTGATTTTTTAAAAGTACTCATTTTTGCAAAATAAAGATGTATATATAAATACTTTAGAAAGTTTTAAACCCGTTTATAAAACAATAGTTGTAATAGTAACACTTTAGTTATGTTTTAAATTAATTTTGTATTTATGTTTCCTTTTTTTTTAATTTAGTACAACATTCAATTTATACAGTTATTGTCAAATAGCATAGCTTGTTAATAACTTATTTTGGATAGCAGATAAAAGTTAAATCTTTATTTGATGTTCTTATTGTCTTAAAAACTTCATAATTACTAGTTTTCAACTAAAAAACAAAAAACACTAGAAAAAGATTTTTATTTCTAATTGTGGACTTTTTTAAGGTAAACTTGGATATGCGAAATTCAAACACAATTTGATTTTAAATAAAACTTACTTAGATTTGTTTCCCACTTTTATTTTAATAAACAAAAATATTATGTTACAATATTTTTCAATTTTTAAAGTACTTAATGTTATAAACATTTTAAAAACCTTTTAAACCAAAATATTTTAACTGACTTTTTTCTTAAATGTTATAATGTTAAAAAAAAATTCCAGGTTTTCTAAATTTCTTCAAGGTTTTTTAAAATTATTTTTTTTTTATAACTATGAAGTTAAGTTTAAAATAAAACCTACCATTAACAGTAAAAAATAGAAAAAATATTTTTATCTTTATTTAGTTGTGTTTTATAAAATATTAAATTTAAATTAATGGAAAAAAAATACGATACATTTTTTGTGTCTAGTCAAAAATGTATCACCAAAATAAAAAACTTGTGTTTTTTTAGTAATAATATTTCCAGTACTTTAGGGTTTTTCAAAAAGTTTTTTTATTTTAAGTTTTTAAACAATTTTTATCCTAAATTGTCAAAATCCAGGATTTTATAGATATTTCGAGGATTAAAAGTTTTTTACAACCCTGTGGTTAACACTTATAGATATTTAATTTGTCTTTTCTATACAAATGTTACAGCTTAAAAGCAGTAAAAATTTATCATAACTTTTTAAATCATAGTAATAACTATGTTTTACAGTTATAAAGCAGACAGGACAACTGATAATCAACAACCAACATTACTAAAAATGTCCCATATTAAAGAAAAACACTTTTAAACAATAACCAGTTAGACTTATTTAACACAGTTTTATTGTAACAACTTCTTACAATAACCAAAAGTGTATTACATGTCTCCTTCAAAAGAACAACTGCTAAACAATAAGTAAATATAAATACTCATGGGTATGTCTACTGTCAGGGAAAAACTCATAAAGAACAAGCAGTTACAAATTTTTACTCAGTGTTGCTAAATGCTTTTGGCAAATTTTCACCATGTCTTCTAAGCTTCCTCCAGGTTTATAATAGTACGCACTTTTGGGTGTACTTACTGTGTTAAATAGTATAAAAAACATTAATAAGATACTGTAAAGCTACTTTAATTGTTGTTTTAAATAGTTTTTTTTGATAATAACAGAAAAATTGCATCTAAATGATAATTTTTTGAGTCAAACCTAAATTTTTCTAATTTGTAAATTTCAGTTTTTTTAGCATAAATTGCAAATTCCAGTTTCTTCAGGTTATTCCAGGTTTCAAGGTTTTTTAAGCACCCTGATTTACAACAACTATTAAGGTTAAAGTACTTTATGTACGTATATGTATTGATTTTTATTTTGTTGATCTGTTCTACCTTGAAACAACGGGTTTTAAGTTTAAACTTTTACATTGATAACTGAAATATAAATTATCTAAGGACTTAATTTAGTTAACTAAGATTATTAACTTTAAAAAATAACTACCAATAACAATCTTTATGAAATTTTTTTATTAGAAAAACTATTAATTAACTTTAAATTATGTCATTATTATAATGTGTCATTTTTTCATTATTTGAGTACGCCAAAAAATTCAAACTTGCACAACTAAAGGATTTTTCAATTAAAAACAATAAAAAAATGGTATTGGTAAAAAACAAATTATTTCTTAATAAAGTAAAACTGTTTACCAATCTTAAATGTTTTGTGGTCTATAGTATAGCTAAGGAGATAAAAAACCTAAAATTAAAAATATTATAATAAAAAATAAATTATTAGGAAAAGTAAACTTTACAGGATAATCTAAAGTTATTTAATTTTGAAAATACTTCTTACTTTAATTTGAACTATAGTTGAAAAGCTATCTATATATTGTTATATATAAATATATTTATAAAAAAAAAAATTATAGTTCTTAAGTTAAAATTTATTAAATATTCAAAATAAACATTATATAAATTAGGAAAAAAAAACTTTTCAAAACAACAAAAGCAATTGAGGTTTATTAATAAGCAAAGATCCATTTTGTTTATGAATAAGACAAAAATGAACTTTTATATAACTTAACCAAAAAATTACAAAGTTCATCAATTTTACTTCTTAATGTTTTTTATTATTTTCGATGGCTTATGTAAAAATTTATTTAAAGTAAAAAACAACACACAAAGCGACTTATAGTATTTCAATTGAAACAACATACGCATAGAACATACAATGTAAAAAAAAATCAACTACTTAATAGCAGGGTTGCCATAAAATTAGAATTCTGTATGCTGAATAAATAGTCTTATACGAATTGTGTTAAGGCTAGACAACTATTAAAAGATACAAAAAAATCTTATTACATTTTTTTAACTTTAAAAAAAAACTTATTTTTATAAATAGCCTAATAATTTTAGCATTTTTACTAAGTTATTAGTTATTTTTATCTTTTTTTTTTTTTTTTTATACCTTTTTGGCAGTATTAGTTTACTTAAGCTAAATATCTTTCTACACATTAAATATATTTTTCACAGATGTAATTATTTACAGAAGATCTTCTTTTTGATTAAAATCTTAAAATACTTGAAGTAAAATTATTCTTCTTTTCAATAACTTAAGAGTTTTAATTCTTATCGTAAATTATCAAAGTTTCATAAATAAAAATCTATTAGTACAAATGTAGTTTCAATTATGATAATGTTGCACATTTCAATCACAATTTTAAAAATATATCTTACTATATTTACTTATAATAAAACATAATTAGTCTATTTTTTGTGCTCATTTAATTTTGTTTTTAATATTTGAAGCATTTTAAAAGCTAGTCGGTAAAGAAGTATTGTATATCAATGAATATGATATAAGATTAAATACCAAATTATAATTTATCACACGTATGTACGTACACTGTATATATAATGCATTAACAATTATAGTTATAATTATACTAAGCTCTACCCTAAACAATTGAATTTAATTAAGCCTGAGATTAATGTTTTCTATTTTGTTTGAACTAACTTTTAAAAATAGTGAAAAAAACTACCTTGTAGAACAATGCAACTTTTACATATACTAAATAACTGCGGCCAGCGAGCAAACTTTTTATGAAAGTTATCCCGACACTTTTAAAAGGTTGCCTATCGCTGACCCGTATTATAGATATTCAAATATTCTGGCAAAACAGACAGCAATATCTTTTTTGGTCAACTAAATAAGAACTAAAGAAGTTATTTAGAATGAGGATGTATTTCTTTACTTCTTTTTATCTTTGTTACATTATTTGATATATATTAACATAAACAAAATTAATAATTTTGAATTTTGTATATTAAAAGTAAGTTTTATGATTTTTTTTAACTTCTAAATCACTCAAACTGTTTCAATTGGGAACGGGTCTAAATTGCACGAATCCAAATTGCACGAAATTACTAAAATAAACGAGGGGACTAAATTGCACGAGAACAAATTTGCATGAAGCCAAATTTGCTTGAAGGCAAATTTGCACGAGAGCACAAAAATGCACATTTATCAAAATTGCACGAAAACGATTTTGCACCGAGAGTCAATTTTGCACGATAATAGAAAAATACAATAAAATAAACGGAAAAATAAAATAGTATAAAAAAAACCGACGGTAAGGTTAGGGATAACAGTTATAGTTAAAATTAAAAAAAAAAAACAAGAAAAAATTATACTAAAATATAAAGTTATATAAAAAAAAACTTTTTACAAAAAAAAATTATTGAAAAAAATAAATGCTATCGACCGATAGTAAGGGTTAGGGGTAACAGTTATAGCAATAAAAAAAAATAAGTAAAATAACATTAAAAGTTAAAAAAATATATAGAACGAAAAATTAACTTACCGACCGAGGGTAAGGTATAGGGGTAACAGTGCTAGTAAAAAAAACCTAAAATAACAAAAAAAAGAATAAATTAAAGAAAATCTATCCCGTGCAAAATTGTCTCCGTGCAAAAATGTCTGCTCGTGCAAAATTGTCTTCATGCAAAAGTGACCCTTCGTGCTAAAGTATCTTCGTGCAATTTTGTAAATTCGTGCAATTTCGTACGCTCTCGAAATTTAGACAGCTACCCGTTTAAATTATCAGATTATTCCATGACAGTCGGTTTTATTTTGGTTGTCATAGCAACAACAAACTTGTCAAACAAATAAAAGTATGAAAATATTATTAATATTTTCTAATCTTTTCTGGAATAGTGTTTATCCCAAACGTTATTGATACATTTGTATTATTTTTATACCTTAAATTTGCCTTTAAAAATTGTTGAAATTAGCTTAACTTAAAACAGGTTTTTTTATTCAAAAAAAAAATGAGTTAAAAAGTGTTTAATAAACATCCTAAAATTAAATACAAAAACAATACTAATTCTTATTGAACGATAAAAAAAGCGCTTAAAAAATTTAGTCTAAGAACCTGGTGTACACAGGAACCTTTCGCTTATCGAGTCGTACATCACATACTTATAGAATTTCTTACGAGTTATTAGGTTTAATTTTTTATCATCTAAATATTATATCTTTAGAAATAAAACAACCAGTTAAACGAAATGAAAAAAAAAACTGAAGAAAAATTAACTGAATTTTGTGTATAAAAATGTACTTAAAAACATGTTGAGTAAAAAAAGAACTAAACATTAGATATAACTTTATATCAACTTATAAAAGGATACAAAACATTGAATACTTGATTGGTAGGTTACAACCTCTTTAAAGAAAGTTAAAATGTAATACGCTAAAATATTTTTACATTTAACTTTGTCAGTATTTTGTGCTAAAAGTATTATATTTATTTTAAATAATAATTTTAATTGAACAGTTAAAATAGTTTTACACTCAAGTAGATAAATAAACTATTGCACAATTTTTTAATAACTTAAAAAAAATAAAATTTTAGCATAGCTGAACTTTACTTTGATAAATGAAAAAAAAAAAAGGTAAGCACTGCCAAATATAT
>NW_028140333.1:0-29551 GCF_965202585.1 Thalia democratica | reverse complement strand
CTAAACTAAATTAAAACTTATTATTAAAAGAAAAATAAATAAATTTTTACAGCTATTTCTAATGTTAATAACACTGTATCTGAGTTTTTATTAACTGTTTTAAGTAACACATACAAACTTATATGTACCTGTACAAAAAAGGTGGAGCTCCATTGTATCCAGTTGTACATTGACAATAAAAACTAGCATATGTGTTTGTACAATTTGCAGTTATCGGGTCTCCACATCCCCCATTGTTTGTCAAACATTCGTCTATATCTGCATGTGTTTGTTTGATTGTTTATTGGAACTTTTTTAATTGCAAGATTTTAAAATTAAAATCATTAAAACTCACTACACTTTGGATGAGTCGTAATTTATTGGTTTTCACTAAAAAAAGCACATTCAAGTATTTTATGAATAAAAAACATTTTTATTTAGCAAAACTTAAAAAGTATTTATTTAAATTAAAATGACACAAGCAAAGTAAAGGTTTGATGTAAAATTCCAAAAAAAAAGTTTAATTTAGTAATTAACAAACCATTACAGTTAGGTGTTGTTCCATTAAAACCAGTTCTACAAGAACAACTATAACTTCCAATTGTATTTGTACAAAGTGAAGAGGTTACGTTTCCACAATTTCCGTTACTTGTTAAACATTCATTTATATCTAAAATAATATCAAAAAATTGATGTAGTTTACCTATTAGAACTTTTGATATTTTTCATTACCTATAAAATTTTATTATTATTTAAAAGCTTTTTTTTATAAACTATAAATATCTCAAAAAAGTTTTAATAAAACATTTTATAAACTAACAAAAATTAATTTTTGTATGCGTTACTTTTACTTGTATAACTTTAGTTAAAGAGCTACTTTTTTAAAGTTTACTATCGATCGTTTTATACACATTTTATTTTTTAAAATGTTATAGTTTACTTAAAATAATCATAGCTTTGGACAGCATACTTATGAAACGCACAAATGATATTAAACAAAAAACTTATAAAAATTAAAAATAAAGTTCGGTCAGATATTAAATTTCTGTTTCTAACCATTACAGACTGGACCAGTTCCATAATATCCAGTATAACAAGTACAAGTAAAACTTCCAATATTATTCTGACATACTGCGTTAACTGAACATGGATTTGACAAGCATTCATTTACATCTATAAGTATTTTATCCTTTAATTAAGCTGCTAGTTTTTTGTATTTAACTGTACTGAAGATCTAATAAGCACTTCTACATACATAACAACTTAAATTATAAACATTTGTCAGCTTTATATGTATTAGTATATTATTTTATAGTTTTTAAACCAATGTTAGTAACAAGATTTACTGAAACATTTTATACTTTTAACATTCTGTTGAAATTTTTGCTAATAAAGCTTAAAAAACGAAACTGTTAGTTTTGAATTTGATAGGCAAAAAAAAGTGCTCATTTATCTTTGTATAAAGTTTAGAAGGAAATTAAAAGCCTTTTATTTCAAAGTTAACAATATCTCTCTTGCAGGTTATTTTAGTAAAATGAAAGTAATGCGCAGCAGGTTTTTAATTCAATATATAAATTACAAACTTATTTTGATTACTAATGCAGTAGTTTATTTAGTTCAACGTTTAATTTGTTCAAAAATACTAAAACGTTTGAACTTTTATATATAATATATTTTATTGAACGACAAAAAAGCGCTCAAAAAGTTTAGTTCGAGAACTTGGTGCACGAAGAACCTTTCGTACCCTTAGATAAGATACAAGGGTGCTTATACATAACTGTATTGGTTACAAATTAAAAATAAAAAAAACCAACAAAGTCTGTTTTAAAAGTTTAAACAAAACAATTTAAATGTTCATGATTTTGTCTTTAGTTTTGTCAAGTTATGTTTTAGCTTATACGATATAAAATGGGTAGCTGTCAAATTTGAACGAGTGGACAAAATTGCACTAGGGGACAAAATTGCACGAGTGGATAAAATTGCACGAAGGGTCACTTTTGCACGAGCAGACAATTTTGCACGGAGACATTTTTGCACGGGCTGAGTTTTTTTTTTAATTTAGTTTTTTTTTTTTTGTAATTTTATAATATCACTGTTACCCCCAACCCTAACCTTGGGTAGGAAACTTAATTTTTTAATAAATTTGTTTTTTCACTGTTATTCCTAACTCTTACTCTCGGTGGGTTGCTTTTTTTTTTTTTTTTTTATTTTTACTATCACTGTTAAGCCTAACCTTTACCCACGGTCGGTATTTTTTTCTTTTTGCTTTTTGATTAATTTATCTTTTATTTTTTTTTTTTATTTTTTTATCTTTTTTTACTTTCGTGCAAAAATGACCCTCCGTGCAAAATTGTCTTCGTGAAATTTTGTCCTTTCGTGCAAATTTGTCTTAGTGCAAAAGTATCTTCGTGCAATGTTGTGCCCTCGAGCAATTTTGTCCTCGTACAATTTAGTAATCTCGGGCAATTTTTTCTTCGTACAATTTTGACCCGTTCCCATATAAAATATATAGTAAAGTATTGTAAAAAGAAGTTATTAAACGAAAACTTACCAACGCAACTAGTCCCATTATAATTGTACCCGTTATTATTACAAACACAATTATAACTACCCACTGTATTCACACAACTTGCATCTGATGGACATGCGTTTGACTGTAAACATTCATCGATATCTAAAATAAATAAGCATATACTTCTTTGACAGTAACCTTTTAGCCTCATTTTTCACTGTGTAAACTTATTTTCTAAAAATTAATTTTTATAAACTTAGTTTTTAGTGATAAAACATGCCTTAAGTATTAAAACTTATAAAACTGTTACGTAATTGATGCAAAAAATAGTGTATCTTTCATTTTACGTAGAAAAAACCACAATAAGAGCCACAAAACTTCACCTATACAACTAGTTCCATTATAACTGTATCCACTGTTATTACAATTACAAGTAAAACTTCCAACAGAGTTCATACAAGTTGAATCTTGAGGACATACATTCGTTGTTGAGTTCAAACACTCGTTGAAATCTAAATATTTAAAAGTTTCTTAAAAATTAATAGACCAAATCATTATTATATTATAAAAGTTAATTTAAAATATAGCAAACCAGTGCAGCTAGGAGGGTTTCCAGTATAACCTGGTCGACAATTGCAAGAAAAACTTCCATATGTGTTCGTACAAGTTGAACTTGTTAAATTTCCACAACCCCCGTTGTTTGTTGAACACTCGTTTATATCTATCATTTATTTTAGTTACAACTATTCTTCATTGTTTTTAATTTAAAAACTTAAAAAGCTTAAAATTTTTTAATAGAATAAAAATGGGAACCGCTCAGTTCCAACCCCTCGCACAATTCCCACCCGATCAAGTCTGAAAACAAGCTTACCGACCAAGGGTGAGGGTTAGAGGTAACAATGATAGTAAAAAACAAACAAAAAAAATCAAATGAAGTAATAGTGGTTAATAAATAAAGAATGAAAAAAAATCGGGTGGGAATCGTGAGTATACCCATAAGCATACATGAAATTTTCAAGTTAGCAAAAAGCTTTCTGAAAGTATTATCTAACAACCAAGTGGGTTACATAGAGTAAACATTTTTTTTTACATAAAATTTTTTTTTGAATAAAAAACTACAAAAAAGACTAAAGTGCTTTACTTTAACAAATGCTTTTCTTTTTATAACATCTTGTATTTCAATTTATTTTTATTAAGCACTTTAAACTTGCATATGAATTATGAAATGCATGTTTTTTATTTAAAAGAAGCTTCTTGCATTAAAATAAGTATGCATCATTCTAAAATCTCTTAGTAAAAAAAAAGTTATCGTATTATTATATAAGCTGTATTCGTAAAAATTATTAAATAAGTTTTGTAGAAAAAATTTACTTGTACGCATCTTTTGTACAACAAATTAATTTTATAATACTAAAAGAGTTAAAAAGCAAAGTTTAATGAAATGAACAAAAATGAAATTATAAGGCTAAAAGTTATGGTGATCTCTTGTACGAACTTTAAATGCCAAAGTATTTTATTACAAATCTTTTTTAAAAATTTGTGAGGTAACTTTAAATTTTAGTTTGTTGTATTAAAATAAAACATAAATAAACAATTTAAAACTTATATTTTGCTTTAAAAGTTATTTTAAAAATTCCGTTACACACCAGCACAGTTAGGAGATGTTCCACGAAAACCAGTTCTACAAGAACAACTATAACTTCCAATTGTATTCGTACAAAGTGAAGAGGTTACGTTTCCACAATTTCCATTGTTTGTTAAACATTCGTTGACATCTATTAGATAAAAATTTAAATAGTAGTGATTGTTTTCTTTATTTAAGTAATTTTTTCAAAAAAAAATTATTACAGAGAATTTTTCTTTTATACTTTCGGTCAACTTATTTGGTAAGCTTTATACTTTAGTATACTAATCGTTTAAAAATGATAATAATATTTTATTTAACAAATTTTTACTGCTTATTTAACATATCAATTACATTGTACGAAAAAATTCAATTTTATCATTATAAGAACATAGAAAACTGTAGGATATATCTTGATGTACTCTCAAATATTTTGATCCTTTACTTTATAATGTTTTGAGTTTAAAATGGTTTTAATTAAATAAAATAAAATTTAATAATGATTAATTGATACCTTTTCATTTAGTAAATCGGTTTAAGTGTGAATAAAACTACCAAAGCTTATAACACACACAACACATTTTTGTAACCTACTTTTAGAAGAAAGTTTTTAAGCTACATGAATTAAGTTAAGAAACTACTTATAAACAAGTTTCTTAAAATGCTTTGTATCATGACGTATTTGCGGAAAAGTAAATAAAATTCAAAAATGACGTAACAAACCCATTGTGTTTGTTCGAATTTGCAGCCTGAAACCGGAATACACGACCGAGTAGTCGGTCCTGAACTGGATTCTCACTTGTTGTGACGTAACAATAACGTCGGAAGGTAATGAACCGCCGCAGTACGTGTTCTAAAGTTTGAATTTCTAGCTAGAGAGTATGTAAACAATGAAAAAAAAAAAAAAACTTTTTATGATCTTTTATGATTCAGTTTTGTACTATTATATGTTATTTTTCTATCCAATTGAGGTAGTTTTTTAGAGAAAAACGATATTATAAGCAGATTTAGTATTTAAAATAACTAACCGTGTTACCATTTACGTACAATACAAGTGCGTCAAAACCACAGTTACTTTGATATTCAAGGTAGAAAGATATGAAATCTGATTTCTATTGACTGTCAAAATAAAAACTTTTAAATCTATACTCATAGCTTAAAAAAAACAAAAAGGAGTTACTGTTTAAGGTATCATCAAATATCATGATACCAATACAATAAAAGGATTTTTAATTTTTTTCTTGTTTGTATAGATTAACTAAGTTTACCTTGTTAACTTAATCCGCTAAAGCTTGTTTTGATTCTTGCAACCATATTTCAGTACAAAACTTTGAAAATATTTTTTTTGTTCAAAGTTAAATTTTACTGACTCACGTTTAATAAAAACTGCGATTCGTTGATAACAGTTATAAAGGTTTCATGATAGGTGTACAGTAAACTGCTCTTTAGTTGTTTATACTTTTGTGTGTGTTTAGTAAACGAAGAAGTTATAAATAAAAACTAGCTTCTAAATACTAGATCGGTAATGCTTTAGCAACAAGTTTATTTTTACCTGACCGGCTGCAGGGTTAATGTATGTTTGGCAGTTTAAATTGTTGTTGTAGTTTCCTGGATAGTTGGGTGAAACTAGAAAGCCGTTTGTTTCCTGAAAATTACTGGTACGGCAAATGTCGGAATTGTCTATATTTAAAATTGTACTTAATGTTGTTATTTTAATTTTAAAGTACCAAAATGTAAAAATGCTATTAAAGTTTCAAACTCAAGCTGCGATTTATTAAGACAAATAGTGATTGTTGTATTTAAAACGACAACTTCATGAAGTTTAGTTTATTTTTAGCTTATCACAAAACAACTGATGTATAATTTTTATAACATGCAATTTGTTTGAATATATAAAATTTAGAATACAACTCAAACAAAACTTCACAAAAGTATACATAAAAAATGACAAAAATATGTTTTATTCAGTCACATAAAACTTGATAGATTTCTTAACGGAAATACTTAAGTACAACTTAATGTTTAAGTTTTGTACAGCTAAACGGTGTTTAATTTACTAAACAATAAAATTAAATTTACCCATTTTGTACAAATTCACCAAGTTAGGGTTTTTCGGCACTTTTTTATGTACCCCTGGTAACTGGATAATACCACCAGAAGTTGCGCTCTTCGTTAGTTCATCATTGGTTCCTGTTGTATAATGACATAAAAACTTTTTTATACTTTGAAGCAGAAGTTTAATTTTTTACGTTAGTTGTATTAGCTTACACTTCAAAATTTTAATTACACTTGATTAAAAAAATATTATTAATCATTTTTGCAAACATAAGTATTACATACTCATACAACCCACCATATAAAGGCTTTTTTTCAAAATAAGAAATCTTTCAATGATTAATGAAAAATGAAAAATTTCAATTAGGCTGTTCTATTTGAAAAACATAATTTAAATCCTTACCATGAATGTTTAAACTTTGGCAGCATTATAAGTTTTAAGTTATATAGTTTATATTTGTACCTAAATAAAACTTTTTTTTTACTTTAGGTCTAAGTATTGTAAATTTCGTTTTACTACAAACTTTGTTTACATCTTACCTAAAGTTTTATTTCTGCTAATTGCATTTATTTCAAGTGTGAAAAAGTACAGAAGAATAAAAAACTGTAGTGTTACCATTTTACAAGACTTCATTCTGAAAAGTTATTTTAATTTTTTAATTATACATTTTTTTTTATAAAAAGTTTGAACAATTATTTAAGTTACTTATATTGAAAGCAGAAAGACTGTCAAAAAATTTCTATTTAAAACAAAGGTTTTGTCCGTTTATAGACGATATAAACTATAATAACTTTTTTTTGTAATCACTAATAAAGTTTTATTGTGTTTAAACTGAAATTAACTCAAAAAAAGTTTTTTACCTAAAATAAACTTTTTTTTTATATATTATGCTAAATTTTTTTGTTTGGTTTTTTGTTTAACTGTAAAATGCTACTTGCCATACTGTTATCTAAACGTTTAAAAAATAAAACTTTTGTTCTTCTATTTAATAATCTTTTTAAATAGAATAAGTTTGTGGAATAGTAAAAACAAGATGAAAATATTTAAAGATATTTAAAAGTTTAAAAAAACAAAGCTTTCAAAACCTAAAAAAAAAAATAAACGTATGTAAAACTGGTATGAAATAATGTTTTTAAAACAAGATGAGCTAGAAAATTATTAAAATTACAGCAGTAGTAAAACTTATCAACTAAAAACAAGTAATGCTTAGCTTTTATATTTAGTTTGTAAAAACATTATTACTATTTTAGCAAAGTCTGCTACTTACTAACTCAAAAGACGCAGTTTTATATTGTAAAGACTTATAGGTAACACGCATTAGCCTTAATAGCGTTTACAAAGAATTGACGAATTATCTGAGTAAAAAGATTTTTACAGACAAAGTCGGAAAAAATTAAATTAGTTTCTTTCTAAAGTATTTTGGTAGAATGTTACATATATAAATAGGTGTATTTTATAATATAAATTAGTTTGACTTTTAGCTTTAAATCTTACGATAACTAAGGTTAGAGTTGAACAGTATTACTGAAAAGCGTTCTAAATATTTCACTTTTTTTATACTTGAAAAATTATTTCAAAACTTCAAAGACTTAATGAAATTTTTTAACAAATATTTCCTATTTATTTTCTTAGTTTTCAAAAATACTTTTCTTATAATTTTAGGAATTCGCTTATCATTTTTGAACATTTGTAATGTTTTCTTACTCAAATATATATGATTAACTGTTGTAAATCAGAATTGGTTCAAATACTAAATATAAGTAAAATACAACGTTCTTTGGAATTGTTTGGATTTAAGTCGGAGAAATAATTTTGTTATAAATGCATACTAAAGTACATCCGTTACTTGATTACTAGATAATACTTTCTAAACTATAAATTTAAAACCAAAAATAGTTAATTATTTTTTACATAAGTTCTTGGCTTTTGTTTTGTCCTCATGCGTGCTAGTTAAAATATTTGAGATTTTTGAGTTTGTATAAAACTGAAGCTGGTTAAAAGTTAGAATTAACTAAATACTTTTTAAAGATTTTTTTCTTGGTTTTTATACAAGTTTAGTAAAATATTTAGTTATGTGTAAGTATTTACTAAATCTCATTATTCACAACGTTTTGAATGTAAATAAGTTAGTTGATTAATTTTAACATAAACAAATCCGGCCGGTTTTTTTTTTTGATTCCAACCAAATCTTATTTTGAAAAACTGTTCAGAATTCAGCCATATCCTAACTTCTGGATTTGGTAGATCACTAACCTTAAAAGAAATACTTAAGTTTTTTTATGTTGTTTTTGCGAGTCTTTTTTAGAAAAAGTTTATGAAGAACTTTGTGTAATTTTTGAACTGAAAAAGTTGCAACAAATAGCTGAATTAAAACTTATATAACTTCAAAAAATTCGAAGTAGAAAAGAAACAAAAACAGTTTTGAAGTCCAGTATTGTCCGACTAAGCGTAAAACTTTGTTTGGTCTTGTATTTACCAAAAAAGTTATAGCCATTTGAAATATGCTTTATGCTGAATAACCGTTTTTACTTTTTTATAAAAACAAGGTCTTATATTTTTTTTACAGGGCCATGTTTACAACAAAAAATTGTAGTTATTTTTTTTATCAAACCACTAGTCTTTAGTGATAACAATTTATTTACTCTTAAAACCTTATAACAACACTTACAAATTTTCTTAAAAGCTGTGTAACAGAAGTTTGAGGTTAATAAAAAAGTTAGACCCGTTAGTTGTTTTCAAAAACTAATAAAACAATACTTTTTAAACTTAATACATAAGTTTAATTCAAGAAAGAACACTAACTTCTTTTACTATTGTTTTGTTATAAAAGTTAAATTTTTTCAAATACATATTTTTCGTGTACAATCACTTCATTAAGCCTCAAAAACATTAATGAGACGAAAAAATCCAAGTATATATAAAGTTTGTACATTATGGTTAAAAATAGCTGTTTTCTGTAATCTTATTTTAATCATTCTACTACCACACTCAGACTACAGAACACATTTAGTTGATGAACATTCAAAAATGCTCCTAATTTAACTTCTTAAGGTTGTATTGCGACTTATCATATTTTCAAAGTTTTTCTATATGCAAGCTACCACTATCATAAAAACGAAGCATAAAAACTTAAACAGAGAGTTAGTTAAGTGTTATAACTTTAAATGATCCAAAGTTTTACATTAGTTTACAAATTGTACAAAACTATTCTCACAGTGTCGTTAGTACTTAACTTTAAAAAACTAATTACTTATAAATTAACTTTATTTTTGTTTAATACTAAATATGAGGTTAATAATTATTTTTTTAATGGTCATAATTAGTAGTAATATTACTTTTTTTCAATTTATAAGTCTCTAAAATTAGCTTTTTACCTTAAAACTCAACTTTTTTTTTATTCTACTTTTTTTTATTAAGGAGTGTAAATAGAGAAGTAAAAATAATTGAAAGATTTTTAAGTTTTTATTGTTAAATTAAACTTCATTTACAATAGAAGTATGGCAAGTTACAATGCTTGTATAAACTTTTACACTCAACATTAAATGGACGTTTTTAAAGTCAAACGGTCAGTTAAAAAACTTGAATCGTACAACGTTCTAATGGTAAAAATAAATTTTTAACAGTTTACGCAGTTTAGTTATGATTAGGTATTTTAAAATTAAGTAATTATTTCATTTATTTATTAAAGCTTTCTTTATAACAGCTTAACTAGTTCTAGTATGTTGTGTTACAAAAATGCATGATTCCAGTGTTTTGTATTAAATATTTTACAGGGTTACTTTGTTTTGGCCAGAATTTATTTTTAGTGATATACTTGTGCAAAAGTTTTAAAATCTTTAATAACTGCTGGATTAAACTTGGCTTAGTAGTCTTCAATTAATTAAAAGTGTTATATAGGTAGTTTCTTTTTAGTTTGTCCATGTATATACAGAGTCTTAAGAATATCTTTAAATCTTAATTGTAAGTTTGTTGCTGTAGGTTATCAAAAAAAAAAAAACCGAGTAATTTTTTTTTTGCAAAAACCTAATTTGATTAAAATAAATCACTTTAGTGTAACACTTATACTATTTTTTAACTAATAAAAGTTAACAAAAAAAGTAAATTTCAAACAAAGCTAACCACACGTAAGTGGTACAAAATTACATAACTGATTTATACCTAACCCAAAATTGTGTCTAACTTTGGGTGGAACTGGTGTAGAAAAGTTAAGAATATATAAACAATTTATTATTTTCACTCTTCAAATTATACTTTGTATTATAAAGCCGTGTAAAATTTTACGATTTTTAAAAAGTTTTAACTACAAACTTACTGATGTGTAAAATTATTTATAAAACAATGGTCCACTAAACAAGTGGTTGTCAAGGTGTACACTGGTGCACGAAATTTATTTTGGGGTGCACGAAACTTTTAGAGTAGACAAAACTCATTTAGGGGTGCACAAAATTTTTAGACTACAAAAAAAGCCAGTTTTTAATATAACATTTATCTAGTTCAAGCGACATAAAAATATTAAATAAAACATTTCAAGAGTACTGTACTGGGAACTTTGTAGTGATTGCGGAGATGTGTTCAATTAATAAGTATGTAAGACAAAACCATATAAATAAAATATCATTGTGCAAACAAGGTAAACCAAATAGAAAGGTTCATTAAAACCAGGATCAAATGATAAATTCCGTTTTCGTTGTTAAAAGGTTTGTATTTAAATATAAACTGAGTTATTACTTAAAAGGAGAAATGCAATAGTAAAAGTGTTTACGTAGTGACACCAATAGCGGCACCTATTAAAATTAAATCTTTGGGTACACCGATTTTATTTTTTGCACTTTGGTGTACACAGATTTTGATTAGCTTGACGACCACTGCACTAAACTATGTAACTCTTCTAGTTTGAGGCAAGTTTAGAGCGTTAATTAAAAATTAAAAGTGTACTACATAATCCGAAACATTTTTAGTTTATCAACTTGTCATCGACAACTCTATTTTAAGACGTTGAACTATTATTACTAATTAAGGCACAAAGATTATAGTTTATATATAAATTTTAGTTGTTAACTTGGCTTTTCGTTAAAATTTATAATTCTATTAACGTAAAAACAGCACAAGCTCGACTGATAAACATAAAATAAATTTATTTTTATGGCACTTATTTCAAAAGTAGAGATCAATCTCATTAAAAAAAATTAAGTCAAGAAAGATATTTACTTATTTTCATTAACTAACAAGTAAACAGAACAAGTGGTTTAATATAAGATATTAAAAGTAAATACGACGATGATTTAGTACTTACAAAATGTGCACAAAATATTATTACTGTGCATGAGTGCACAAAAAGTTAGTTTTTTTTATCAAAAAAACTTCACTCCAAAACTTTTATTTCAATTTTTTATAATATTGTGTGCAAAAATAAAAGTTTTTTTTTTGTGACAAAAGGTTGAAAACTAAAATCATATTTTAACTTTTAATTATAATAAGTTTTATAATATTTGAGGCTATAAGACTATAGTTATTTATTTTCAATAGGAACCACTGATGTAGGTAATTTTACAGATATTGTTTAGTTGTTACTTTATAGAGATTTTTATTATCTGAGTGTATATCAATTTATTTAAAGGAGAATAATTTTTATAACGTTATATCTATGTTGCTGTATTATGTAAACTTTAAGTAATTGTAATCATTACATTACCTCACAACAACAAAAAACACCACCAATATATTGAAATAATGTCATCGTTTCAATAGCTATTTAAAATTTATTTAACGCCAAATTTACTACACGATAAAATAACCTACACGTCTCATTTATTAAAAAGTGTTCAACTAATTTAAAACCCAAACGTTTAGTTTAAAAGCTCTCAATTCTAACTTTAAGCAAAAAACAATACGTCAACTAAAAATTGTTTGTGGTTAAATAAAATTATACTTAATGGTAGAAGAGTTGTTATTTTATACAAATACTTTTACTTTGCGTGATACTCAAGTGAACATTCTAATGTTGCAGTCGGAACCGGCCGTGTAAACCCACGGCTGGTTGGGGTGCCACTGCACGCACGTGACGCCCGTTCTCGATTGCGATTGGTCGGAAACCTTCATTCCTCTCAGCTGCTTCACGAGGTTGATGGAAGCCGACTTGTCCAAATCGCTGTGCAAGTAATTGTTGTTTCAGTCGAAAAATTACTCGGCATAGATTGTTTGTTTGGTAGGTTAAGTTGCGCAGAATTTTTTAAAACTAAACAATGAGGTTTAACAGCTTTAATTTGAACTGTTTGTTAAGTTGAAGAATATTTAAAATTTCAATTACTTAACTTTAATTTAACTAAAAATTTAAGTAATTTCTAAATGTAGCTGTAAATTCAACCGGTAATTTAATTAAACCACCTGAAAGCTTTTAATACAAACATAAAATATATTAAAAAGATTAAGTTTTCAATTGTGACAAGAAATTGAAACTAAATTCAATATACAACTTTAAATAAAAAACATGAAACAAACTCGTATACGCGGTTGTGGAAGATGAGCACGTTGCAGTCGTCGCCGCTCGACGCGAACAGCGGGTACTTTTTGTGGAAATCAACCGACCTCACCGCCTTGTCGTGGTACCTGTTACGTCATAGTCAGCAGTTAGAAAAAAGTTTTTATAAATGTGGTGATCAGTATTGAGTCAATAACAATATTGTTTTTGTATAAAGTAATATACAAATAAATACTACTTTTTTTATATGTTTAGCTAAAAATTGAACGACTTTTTTATTAAAGTTTGTTCTATTTGAAATAAATAAAATAAGAAGTAAGACTTACTAACAGCTACTCTTTGATATTAAACTCAAAAAACAGAGGTTGCTTTTCACATAAAACTAATTAAAACACAACTTATTTGCAAGCCACTTCTTAAAAAACACAAAAGTTAAAAACCTGAACTGTTTGTAGGGCTTAGTTGACAGTTGCAGGTCGAAGTAAGAAAGTCGCTTGTCGTAAGTTCCCACCAACAAGTTGTCGCCTGTTTGAAAAACATTAAAAATTACAACTTCAACTTGTAGCTAATGGTTTATACAGCTTGAGCTAATCGTGAACACGTGAAAAACATCATTTTCACACTCGAGTCAGATTTCAACTGCTTATTTTATGTTTAGAATTAGTTTAATACATCACTTAATTGCCAAGAAGCAAAATAAAATTTTAAAAAACCCTCTGGGCGGTTAGAGATTTCATAAATGGTTTTTTTTTTAACTTATTTGTAGTCGTTGCAAATTAGTGGTAACGCAATTTTAAAATGTTAATGTTTTGTTTTACAGCATTATAAAAGCTTATAACAACAAAATCCATACTTTGCTAATAATAAACTATTAAAAATAGAATATACCATCGGGATGAATGGAAAGATCAGAAATGTATTTCGTGTTGCACATCAGCTTCTTCAACTTCTTCTGCTTTTGAAGGTCGTATATGTAGACGTGAAGTTGTGTCTGTTGGAAAGTAACAATTTATTTGTAATCAATTCAGTATATTTTTGTACTTGTATATGCAACCCTTGAATAAATAATTAAATAATATATATCGAGCACTATTTGACATACGCAAATTATATCAAAACTTTTAAGAATCACACATGTACGTGTTTTTATTTTTAATTGTACTAATAAAATCTTAAAACATTGCCAACTTAAAAATGTAAACAAAAATGACAAAATAAAAAAGAGCAAAAAAACTACTTTAACACTTTAACTACTGCAATTAAACTTTTACTAGTATTAACACTAATAGACAAAAAAGGATAAAATTTTAATTTTATACAGTATTAAAAATAAATAAAAAAAAAACTGAAACTAGGAATAACTGCAAAAAAAACAGCACTTTTAATAATTTCTGTTAAACTTCAGAGTCATTTTAAACTTTGAAAAAAAATTTTAAAGAACATTTTAAACATTAAGTTTTCCAATCAAACAAATGTAACTGACAGCAACGAAGAATCTGGCGCAGTTGGACTTGGGGTGAAACTGGACCGCTTGCACGGTGCCCTTCATCCTGGTGAAAGGGGCCATGGTGATCCTCGTGGACAGCCTGTGAATGAGGACCTGGTTGGTTGCCATGCCGTGCACCTTGGACACGACGGTTGCGAAGTAGTCTCCCAGCGACTGCCACACTATCTTCGCTACCGGCTGTAGTGTGAAAAATATTATTTTGTACGAAATTATTATTTTTATTTTTTTTATTAAAAAACCCTCAATTGTGGCTGTAGAAATAAGTATGGAATATAAAATACTAATACTTTGATTAAAGTTAATTATAAAAAATAGTGATACGATTTGTTCTCATCATAAACTAATTTTAATATTTTATCACATTATTAAATTAAACACATTTTAATCTTATGGCTTTATCTAGCTATTGGCTTTTAATGGAAAAGTCAAATTAATGATACTATATTTTTAATAATATATGTTTCTGTTTATAAACATAAATACTTTATTCTGTTAAAAAACTAAATTACAATGACAAATTAGTCTTTAAAAAATAAAAAATATAGTAAAATTTATATAAAATTTGTTGATAAGAATATTTTATTAATTTTACGTAAAGTTCTTAGTATTTTACTAGATAAAAACTTAATCTGTTATTTATTCTTTACTTGTTTTTTTATTCTTTAAATTTCTAATTGCATTGTCTTTAAATCTAAAAATGCAACTAGTTGTATAACTAATTTTTTTTTAACTAACTCTAGGATGTTTGATTTGTATCCAGTTGTATTTGCATTGCTCGCTTCTAAATACTTTCCAGTCTTCACTCTTTGAATTTATACTTATTAAGATTTAACTTTAAACTAGATACATTAAGTAATTCAGAAAGCTTATCTTGTTTGTTAAAAATATAAAGCAAAACTTTAAAATTAGTGAGAATAAAAAAATTCACAAAGTTGACTAAATAATAACAATATACTACAACAAAACAAGTGTTAATGAAAAACTTATTTGAAAACTCTAACTACTAAAGTCTCTAAAAATTCTTCATTAAAAACTTAAAAAAACAAGATACATTCAAATGCATTTTTACTATATTCACAAGACAGGTATATAAAAATTTATAACCCTTAGCTACAATTACATATAGTTTCACTTGAAAAAAGTTATTAAAATAAAAAAAAACATAAAAAATAAATATAACGGTATTTCTGATAAAATGAAAATACTTAAACATATAAGACAACTAACACAAATATAAACTAACAAGCATCTGATTGATTTTTTCGTCTTCGTCTTCCTCCCTCTCAAAACTTTTGATGTATTTTTCAGTTTGATTTCTCACTTTCTCGTTGCCAACATCAGGATTCACCAGGTACAAGTTCTGACCACTGGTGTATAACAAATAATATAAGTTATATTATGTAATATTTTATAGTATGGAGAGTTTAATATATCCATTAACTATAAGATAATGTATAAGATTATATTGAATATGCATGGATGATAGTTTTCTATGCTTACTTTAAAATTCTTTTAAAATACAATCAGGGTTGCCACTCATTTTTTCAAATTTTTTCCAGGTTTTCCAAATTTCTTCCAGGTTTTTAAAAGTACACATTTTTGGGTCTATTTTTAGTTTTAAGTTGAGTTTAATGTAAGAAACTGTGTTAAATAGTATAAAAACATTGAAAATATACTGAAAGTTACTTTAAATAGGTTTTTTAATAGAAAAAATATTTTGATGATGACAAAAAAATCTTATTAATATGATAGATTTTTTGTATCAAACTGAAATTTTACCACTGAAATTGTTAAAAGTGTTAAAAACTCCAGGTTTTTCCAGGTTTTTTGTTTAAAATTCCAGGTTTTTGCAGTTTTCTTCAAAATTTCTCAAATTCCAGGTTTTTCCAGGTTATTTTAGCCTAAATTGTCAAACTCCAGGTTTTTCAAGGTTTTTCCAGGTTTCCAGGTAAAGTGGCAACCCTGTACAATATAAAAGTAAATTATTCAGTAATAATATCCTTTTTAGTATCCACATACATTTTTCAGAAAGTAATAAATTTAGTACAAGTTTACTGTAACATGTATACAATACTCAGAGCTCCGTTGAAGTGCGTGAACTCACAGAAACATGTGTCAGTTTAATAAAGAGAAGTACTACGCATATTGCTGTTATTACATACTCCAGCGAGCTTGCTCCGCCAGGATCTTTATTAAGTAACGACTAGCTCGAAGTTTTGAACATAAAATAAACACCAAAACAAATAGTCTAATCAAGGCAACAAGACAATATTTTTGCAGCTGCAAATTGTGTTTCAACCAAACATTTGTCAAATACAATAAACATTCACCAAACAATTTATAAATACTAACACGACAACTGCGAGCAGTACGAGTCTCTTGGTGGGGCACCAGCTGACAACCTTCACCTTGTCGTCGAACTTGTATGTTTTCACGCACCTGTCAGTCGTTCATGTAATTTTGTTGTAAATAAAGTTTATATTTTAATGTTTCCACTCACCTTCCCTCCAAACACTCCCACACCTTGAGCGTGTGGTCGTCGCCACCCGAAGCCAGCCAGCAACCGTCCGGCGACACGCTGATGCTTCTGACCATGCCGGTGTGACCTGAAAGAGGTTTGGTTTTTTATTACTGTGTTATGTTAAGTTAATATTTGTTTACTGTAGCCGGTTCAACAAAATAGTTTTGTTTGCGGCAAATCATGTCCGTGGAATAAATAAACTTTAATTGATTTCATCATTAAAATGCCGTTACACTAATATTTATCTAATATTATGTTACACGCTGATGCTGCGAATTATGCCCGTGTGTCCTGTAAGAGATTTAATTGTTCATTTATTTTTATAAAAAATAAGTGAACTATGAGGATGATTTAATCTCTGGGTAAGCTTTGTTTGAATATATGTGTTATCGTTGAGCCCTGTTGTGAAATGGAGTGATGTTATTTAAAATTAGTTATATGAGATTTTAAAGAACTGAATGGATTGTTTGAATTTATGGATAGACTTTGTCAGAAGTCATTTTGCGGAAGAAATAAACATTTTTATCTGTCGAAATAAAAACATTGTCACGCTTTGAAGATTTATAAACGGTTAGCGTTAAAACCATCTTGCTAGTAAGTCACCAAAATATTTTTGCGCTGTTTGTAAATGGCTAATTTTTAAAAAGAATATTTATAAAATTTGAGCGAACGAACAAGTACTTTTTTGAAACTTTTAAATAAACGTTTTCTCAATTTAATTAGTCAAATTCAAAGTCATTTAAATCATTTAAAAAAAAAAATTTGACATAAAAACTTAACCTAAATCAAAATAAAACTTCACTTTTGCATCGCAAGATATACAGATATTTCAAACGACAACCAACTTTGTTCAAAGTATTATTTTGCAGTTTTAAAATAAACGTTTTTACAAACTAACCAGTCATTTTTAAAATTAAACATCATTAAAAACAACAGCATTTAACTTGAAAGTCTAACACCAGGTTTTATTTTCGCATCGCAACATCAACAAACATTTCAAACAACGACGAACCCTTGTACAGCGTGTTCTGGAACTCGGGGAAGGGTTTGAGCTCCGACCTCTTGGGAACTTCCGGTATGAGGTCTTCCGGGTTCACGTTGACCCGCATCTTGCGCTGGCGGGGACACAGCAGGAGGTCCAGGCACCTGTTCTGGATTTCCTGCGAAATGTTTAATGTATAAACTTAATGAAAAATTGTAATTAATATTACAACAGGGATCTAGGCATCTGTTCTGGATTTCCTGCGAGAATAAAATGTATAAATTGTAAAACACAATCATTTGGCTTTGCCAGTTTCTAGTTTCTGTGAACCGGTTTTTTTTTTTGAGACAGAGTATAGTTGTCAAAAACTAAAAACTTAAAGCGTGCCTATGAAAAATGTGCAATGATAATACAGCAGATTACATTTTGCTAGGCTCACAGTAAAAATGTAGTCAATGAGTTAATACTATTTTCAATGCAGGGTTGCCAAGTTTTCAAATTTCTTCCAGGTTGCCACGTTTTAGAGTCTATTTTTAGATTAAATTAAAGTTTAAGGTAAAAAACTGTGTTTAATAGAATAACGAAATTGAAAAGATATCTTTAAGCTTCTTTAAATGTGCTTTTTAGTAAAAAAATTCTTAATATACGATATATTTATTGTGTCATGTCGAAATTTTATTACTAATGATTTATATGTTGTTTAAAGTTCCAGGTTTTTTGTGATTTTTATCCAAAATTCCACGTTTTTTAAGTTACAAATAACGACAAGCAATTTCACAACGTTCCAACAAACAATATTGAACAAATAGTACCTGAATGAACATTGGATTTTGTGGAACTTTCCTCAATGCGTCGTACGCTGTAGGTATGTGCTTGTACTTCATTTCCATTTCCTCGTCCGAATCCGCCGGGTTCTCCATCGCCTCCCTCTGTGACGTCATAATGAAATCGTTTTAAATGTTCAAGACACGTTTTTTTAAGTAGCTTTTTTTTTAAGCTGCGTCGCAACTTCTCAGCTGTACTGTTTTTGTTATGCGTTAAAGTGTTAAAAAATTCTAAATTCTTTTTAAGTAAGACTAATGACTTATTTGTGCGACATACTACACTCTAACATTTTTAAACTACGGTTAGAGCGCAACTTTCGACACAAAAATAACAATTTAACTACTGACTTTATATAATAAAATACATGTTAAAAAGAACCGCGTTTTGCTTTATGCCTTCTTGAAAAATGGCCTCAGGTTCACTTTTTGAAGTCTTTGGTATGTAATATTTAAGCTACGAAAGATGACTAAACATGTCGTTTTGACTGTAGTGTTTAATCAAAAATAGAGACTATTGTAACTTTCACTATATAAATAATGTTATGATAAAATATATTAAAAAATTTTTTAATTGTTTTGTTTTTGATATTCATGTCATAAAAACCATAAACAAAATATAAAAATGAGTTGTTTTGGATTAACTTGATTATTTTTAAACTTTTACATGGTTGCCACTGACCAAGCTGAGAAAAATTTCCTGACTTTTTCCTGACTTTTTACCAAAATTTTCCTGACTTTTCTAAATCAAACTCTTAAATTAAACTTATTCTAAAATACATATTCTATCACTTGAAACTATATAAAGCTTTCAATCTAATTCTAATACAGGTTAAAAACAACAGTTTTTTTTTGCTGAATTCCATCATCAAACTTCCAGTACATCACTTAAACCATCTGTGTATGATTGATGTTTGTAATAAACAGCTCTATCAGCAAAATACTTGTATTATTACCTTATAAACACAGCTTGTCTGAAAAAAGACACACTTTTTAGCATTTCCTACCATAAATGTATCTAGACATACAAACGACATATAAGGAACTTTTACAATTAAAACCTTGAATAAACAACGAACTTTCACAACAAAAATCTTAAAACAATAACAAATTTTTACAGTTGAAACCTTAAAACAATTACAAACACAATTTTTTAGAATTTCCTAGCATAAATGTATCTAAATAAACAAAACGACATATAAGGAACTTTTACAATTAAAACCTTAAATCAATAATGAACTTTCACAACTCAAACCTTAAAACAATAACGAACTTTTACAGTTAAAACATTAAAACAATAAAGAACTTAATCAAATACTGTTTTTTAAAATGATGTACTAAAATTTGCTTTTTCCGTTTTTTTATTAGCACTTTAACCTCTTCATCTATTAAAATTAAATGGTTTCCTTCATCTGAACTGCATTCCGCTTCATTTTATTTGCAGTTAAAATCATTTGCCTCATTTTATTTAAATCGCTCTCATCTGCTGCCCCTACACTTGTTGAAGAGAATCTTTTCTCTAAATCAAGCCACAACTTGTGGGCTTCATTTCTTTTCTTTTGGCACTCATTTATTTTTATTTTTCATTTATAAAATATTTCCTCTTATCATTTAGTATAAAATTTGTAACAAATAAATATACTCTTATTTACTTCAAAAACTTAAGTTACTCTACAAAAAATACAATAATAAGTAAACTTAATCTTGGCATATACCTCTCTTATAACTTATTTTATAAATTTAAACAACTTTGAAAAAATTATAAAGAGGAAAAGTATACACATCAACTTGTTACATAAAATACTAAACTAACTGCTTAGTTATAAAGAACTCAATTATTTAGTTAAACAAAAAACACTTTGCTTCTAAAATTATTCTAGATAAAATTTTGTGTATATATCACCGTTTCACTATGGAAGTGTCCTTGCTACAGATCATCAATACTAAAAAGGTTGTAAAAATCTGCTTGTTCAAGTAGGGTACTTGTTCAATATGTTAATAGAAAATTTTTGCAGTTTTGTAAAGGATATTTTACTAATTCATACTAGATGAAGGCATTGAAAATACAATTAAATATTTTTGTAAATTTATAGGAAAATTTTGCAATATTTTTCTGACTTTAAAGGACTTTTAATTAATTTTTGTCATTTGAAGGGTTTGGAAAACAAGAAATTTTGTAAATTTAAACTGACAAAATCTGAAATTTTTAACTTTTATCAAATTTCCTGACTTTTCCTGACTTTTGTCATTTTCTTAAATTTTTCCTGACTTTTCCTGATTTCCTGACTTTTCCTGACCGAGCAGCAACCCTGCTTTTACTAGTTCAATATATGGAAATTACAACCTGTTTCTGTTTATAAAAACTTTTCTATTTAAAATTACATATTAAATTCATAGCAAACCTCTTCTTTAGTAGGCAGATACTCCGGTGGCGGGTTGTAAGAAAGCTCGTGACCCGGAAGTTTCTGTTTCGGGGCTTTTATGTGCATCAGCGTGCGAGCGTTGTCACTCTTTGACTGAAAATATTTGGTTTAGTTTAATTGGTTTAATGTTATATTTAGTTTATACAGTTCAGTTTGGAATAAAAAATCAACTAAGTAAAAAATCTTATTTCTCTTTTGTTAGATTACCAAAGTTTTTTGACAGTCAACTTTATGGTTTATAACGAGTATAATAAAACAAACAAATGAAGTTATTATAAATAAATAGCTTTTTACAGATTAGATATATTTTAATCTGATAAAACAAACGGCTTGTTTAGCAGCAGTGTCCCAAATATCGTAAAATTTTCTTTGACTCTCTTCAGGCTTCTTCGGCTTCTTAATTTTCAACCATCCCATCTTGATAGCGTGCACAAGTTTTCCTACCTGTAACAAATAATTGTTTTTTTATAAATATTGCACAAGTCTAAGTTATAAAAGCTTTTGTATGTGTCTGAGGACAGCTGTATTTGTGTTTATATCAAAAAAATTAAATTAAGATTTTAAACCGTATACAACATACTTTATTAAAACCCCACAAATAACAAATTGAAAACTTTACAAAAAAAACTTTTGAAAAAAATTTCCTTTTATTTATATGATTAAAAAGTAAACTCGATTATATTTACTTCGCTGTGATCTCCCAATGTATATAAAACCTCAGCAAGCAAATTTCCAAATCAAACAAAAATCCAAGTTTCTCAAACGATATTCGTAAACTCCCCAACCTCGCTGAAAAATTCAAAACGAACCTTCCTGCTCTCGTCCTTGGAAGGAACGAAGCTCCTCTTGTGGGCGGGCGCGTTGGTGAGCGGGTGAATTTCCACCTGGTGGGAGTACATGTCGGGCATGGGGGCGTACATGTCCACGCTGCTGCTGTACGCGTTGCCGCTCTCCAGCCTGCTGATCATTTCCAGCTCCTCGTCGGTTAAAACGTGCTTCGCGTTCGTCATCTTGTCCACTATGGTTCGCCTGTTTGTGTTTTTTAATGCGGTCTTTAAAACGTTTAATAGTTTGTTATTTTTGAAAAAGAAAACAATTACTCAGTTTCACCGCAAAGCGGATATTCAAATTGTAAATCTGCAGTAAAATAATAATGGCAAAAATGAAAAATAATTAAAAATTGGTTTGAAACTTTAAAACGTTTGCTTGTTTTGATTATTTTATTTATTTATGTTTTATAATGTGGTCTTTAAAACGTTTGTCTGTTTTGATTATTTTATTTGTTTATGTTTTATAATGTGGTCTTTGGATCGCTTGCCTTTTTAGATTTTTTCTTTCAATGTTTTATTTTTAAAAGCAGCACAACGCTTGTTATTTTTTTCTTTAAAAGACATATTACAGGTTTGATAGTTTAAAAACCATCAGATGTATCTACTTGATTGAAGAAAAACAAATATAATCCTAATTTACAATTAAGCTATAACTTAATTTAAAAAGCAACACAAGCAAAAAATATTTTTAATATCTAGTAGTTAGGATATTAAGAATTTCATTGCCTTAAATAGGTCAAATAAAATATTTAAAAAGTATGTTAAAACAAATTTACAAAGGATTAAACTGATAAATATATTGTCTAGAGTATTTTTTTTGCCAGTAAACATAACTAAAAAAGTTATTAAAAACTAGTAACTGACCCTACAATAAGCAAAAAAGTATAATTGTTAATAAAAACACACTTGAAGTTGGGGTCGTCCATTTTTTCCAGGAACTTGTCAAGTTCGTCCTTGTTCAACGAGTTGGGTTTCACCAGCTTCTTGCCGTCCAAATCGTAACCTCTGTGGGCGAACTCGAGGTACCACTCGTGCGGTATGTTGCCTACAGTGTTCTTCAGATCCTTGATAAAAATAAAATTGTTAGAAAATTTTTCATGATATTTTCAACTGTTGATAGATTGATGTCAAGCATATGTGGCTCGTTTTTATATTTACTTTCAAATTTGTTGTTATGACTGAAATACATTTATTTTTATGCTATCTAATTTCAGGCGCGTTTGAACTTTATAAGTTTCATTCCAGTCGTAATTAAACTAAATTTTGTTATATAACACAAATATTGCAAGCAATAGTTTCCTTTCAAACAACCTTTTAGTAACAGTAGGTTAGCATTGATCCATGATTACACGTCATACTACTTTATCACTTAAGTTTATTTAGGCACTTAAGTTTATTCTATATCTTTATATAACAACATTAATTAAATCAGATATTTCAAAAACTTAATAGTTTTAATATTAAGTACGCTTCATATTTTTAAGTCTTTGTACAAATATACTTTGCCCTGTTTTTGTTTCCAAAAATTTTTATTCAATTAATTTTTCAAAGTATGATCATAAGATATGTTGCTGTCTATTTTTAACTATAATAACACTTTTAAGTTCTGAACCGATATCAAAACTATTTTAATTGTATAATTCAGTAGCTTCAAAGTATGCACCTAAAAACAATAGTGTCAAAAAAACCTACCAAACATAGAAATTGTCATTATTTTGTTTTCAAAACCTGATTTTCGATAACAATTAACAAATTTTAGCATATTTTGTAAAAAAAATAAAAAAAAGTAAATTCAAAACTGTTTAAACATTTCATTAAACTGCACATTTTTCTAAATGTTTTTCATTAAAATATGCTAAAGTACAGAGATAATAATACAAGTTTGGTGTATTTTAGTGTACACTTTCAAACACCTACATATAGACTAAAAACATTTACATTGCAAAGTCTTTTCTGGTAATTCTTACATAATAAAATAGGGACGAATTTTTGAAATACACATACGGTCATATTTTATGTTGAACAAAACTATATAACAGAAATTTCTAAGTTATAAATTATTAGCAACTAAGATTTAGACATTTTTTTGCATTAAAAAGTTTAGAATTTGAATTTTTGTCCCTTATTTAATAGATATAATAATTTAAATAATTTAGTCTCAATGATCAAATAGTTAGCAACGTAACAAAATTTCATTACAAAGTTTAACCGTAACATTTTAACAAAAAATTGTACAATTACTTATACTCATATCTAGAAAAACTTTAACTATTTGTTACAGATAACACATTTTAAAATATACTAAAAGCATCTCTTAAATACAATTTTACTAAAAAGTGAAGTTATTGACATTAGCTTTAAAAAGAACTTTCCGAAGCTTAAATTTGCTTTAAGATATGTAGGCAAACATAATTATTACAATTATTATTAAAAGTCTTAATCATTTGATTTTTTATAACTCTTTCTCATACTTTGATAAAAAATAGTGATTGTAAAAAGAATACACAAACTTCAAAATATAAACTTTAAATCTTGCTTTAATTTTATTTCTTTAAATAATAATTTATACTTACTTCCTCATCCTCAGAATCGTTTTCCTCAGCGTAATTGACACTTTTTATCTCTGATGCGAACTTTGGCACTGATATCGGCTCACCGTCGTCCTGTAATAAATAGTGTTATTTTTTTATAAAAAAACTTATATGATTGAGAGAAGTAGTATTTTTAGAAGCACCAAAAATTTTTAGCTTAAACATAAACTATAAATAGTTGCTGTTTTGTTGCACTGTCTTAAAGACATTTTCACTTGTTACAAATATAGTCTGATATAATTAGTTTGTTATAAAATATCAAAAACAACTGTTTCAAAAGAAAAAAAAATATTAAAAAATGCTTTCAACTTGTTGAAACTTCTTTTTTTTTATAATTTACCTAATACCTTAATATTACTTGTAGGTAAAATCAAATATTAAAACTAACATCTTCAAATTCAAGTTCTGATTCGCTGTCAGATGGGATTCCTTCAGAATTGTCAGAACTTTCTACTTCACCTTAAAAAAATTATTGTAGATAATTTTTATTAAGTGCAATGAAGAATTTAAATGCAATAAATAGTAATGCAAGTTTACTATGATAACAATAACAGTTTTATAAATAACAATAACATTATATAAATATAACATAATATATGTACTAACAAACATAAAATTATCATAAAAAAATGCTACTAATAAATTATTTATGTCTTTACTTGTACTTAATACTTATAAATCGAGACTAAAAAACTTTTAGATATTTGCTTTTATAGACCTTTGAAATGTAGTTTACACTAAAACTTAAACACAAGCTATCTAATTTTTTATAATTATTACATACAACGAATGTATACAAAAAAAAGCAAAACACATATATAGTCATAAGCATCTCAAAGTTTTTTTAATTAATAAATATAATTATAGTACTGTTTTTAATTTAAAATCTAATATTTTTTGTAGGACAAAAAATTATATTGGAAGAAGTAAAAGTATATTATTGTTTTTTATAAGTAAATGAAAATAGAATAGAGTATCATTCTTAGTACAAAAGTCTATAATTCTTAGTATTATTCAGTGCAAAACTTATTATACATTTCACACTAAAAATACAGAAAATTAGTTTGTTTACTATTAGATAAAGCATATGAGACTAGCACATACCAATAAGAAACTTATGGTATTTTGTGCCTCTCAAAAATATTTTATTGTATATTTTTGGAAATTTTTAGATTATTTTTTATTATATGCAGCAACTTTTGTTTTAAAACAATTTCTAATCCACATGAATAAAATTATTATAAAATTAAATGTATAACTAAAATTACTTGTAGAAACTAACATTTAAAACTTTGGTTTTTTGAACTTAAAGAAACAAAACAAGAAAATGAAATTAAACATACAAAAAAATGATTATATAAAAAAAATTCTTATTTAAATTCTAGGAGTTAGTTGTACACTGATTTTTTGATTTATGTTAAACAAATTATAACACTAAACTTGAAAAACTCAGTATGGTAAAAAGTTAACTATTTACTTCAACAAACATATCATATTTTTTCTTAAGTATTAAAAAACTAATCATGAGCATTTAAAATACAAAAAATATTTACTTTCACCAGATTCTTCATTATCACTTTTATCATTTTCTTCCTGTTGGTCTATTTTTTCTATTATCAGTTTATCCTGAAAAATTTAGGATTTTATTAAAACAAAATATCATAAACAAGTTTTGTTTTAATTTTCTGTGATGTATTAAAAACTTCAGTCTAAATTAAAGACATAGATCAAAAATTGATCATTAAGTACACATTATATAAATAATTCAAAAATATAAAATATAGCACTACAAAGTTACAGCAAAATAGTTAATTTAAAAATTGGTTTCGAACTTTTACAAATGCAGTGTGTTTTTTTTACTTAAGAAATAAAAATTAAGTAGTACACTTACTTAAATATGTTTTCTAAACATTTACAGCCAAAACTAAGTTTTACTAATAAAGAGTCATAAAACTTCTCAGCTTTAATTTTAAAATATATACATAGCTTTACTCTGTATAAAATTTAGTTTAAACAACGAGTTTATACATTTTTTCTATATGGTTTCACCTTTTTGAAGCAAAAAAGTCAGCCTGTAGTAAATCAAAAATGATATTAGGAGCAAAAAAATGAAGAATTTTGCTCTAAATAAAGTTTTAATACTTAATAAATCATTATATTAACAAAACAACTTTAAAACTTTATAGATGAAACATAATTAGCATAAACTTAATAAAAACTAAATATTAAATAAACTATTATAATCATAAACATACATTTTCTTCAAAAGGTTCAAAAGTTTTCTCTGAATCTTCTGGTGCTTTAGTGGCCTTTCGTTTTCCTTTTTGCATCTTATAATTTATTTTATCTGTGTATGAAGATGTTTTTCATTTGTTTAACACTTTTAAATACTTTATGATTCCACTAAATAAATCAATATTTTATAAAATTTAAAAAAAGTGAACATACAAATATCACAACACAGTTTAATTTAAGAATCTGACAAACATATCTATATCTTAAATTAGCCGTAAATTGTTATGAAAATTTATGCTTGAGGCAATTTTGTCTGTGTATAGGGGGGTAAACTTTTTATAAATTTGATCTTATTTTATATAGTTTTTACTAAGCTACAAGATGCTTTTTACAGATTTTAAAAATTCAAAATAATTGTTGAGATATATATAGCGGTCAAAGTCAGAGGCAACAGTAGGATCCTTATGGGAGGCGCAAACTAAAATGGCAAACATAGACTGTTTCTCTAAAAAGCTATCTTCTCCTAGGCTTTTTGAGATAACTACCTCAAAAAACGTAGGAGGAGATAGATTTATAGCGATTTCTAGTTATCTGCAGTTTTAGTTAGCGCCTCCCATAAGGATCCTATTGTTGCATCCGACTTTGACCGGCTATATCTCAAAAACTATTTTGAATTTTTTTGATTTGTAAAAGTATCTTGTAGCTAAGTAAAAACTATATAGAATAAGATCAAATTTTGAAAAAAAGTGTTAACCCCCCTATGCCCTTAAAATATACTGATTATTACTGATATTTTATTTATTTAATCATAAGTCAGTACTATACTAATATGTAATTTAATACTTATGTCTAAAAGTTATTAGCATATACTTACGCTAGTAAATTTTCATTCTTCAACTCTTTTTTTTTTTTAAATACATTTTTTATTAAAAAAAAAGATTTAAAGTTAATTAACCTATTTTAATACTTTTTAGCTTAATTAACTAACTTTTTTTTAATATTATGTTAAAATATTAAAAACAAATGAAAATAATTCCTAAAACTAAGTCAGTTTTCTAAATATCAAGTTTATTATGTACTAAGCTATTCATTTGTTATTTTTTAAGCAAGTAGATTGAAAGTAAAATATAACTAATTTTTTGAACTTAAATATATAATAATTAAATTGCTTCACAGAACATCTTTGTATTGAGTTTGAAAAAATACCAAACTTATGTTGATAACACTTCAATGATAAAACAAAAATATTTGACTGTTAAAATACTGTTTTTCTATGAAAAAGTAAAGTAAATGCTAAGGCTCACAATTATGGTTAATAGACCAAGTATAGAAAAAATGCAAATTAAGCCCAAAATGTTCAAATATATTTTAACTTGTCAATTGTATTTAAAATTGAAATGTTTTACATAATTGAGACAGATAACTTTTACTAAAATTTCAAACAACAAAAAAATTAAAAATATTACAAAGCTAACCAATGTGACAAAATTTACAAAGGAGACTTGATACATTATCTAATAGAAATTAACTTTTTAAGAAACTTTATTGCATATAAGTTAGTAACCTTGCTTATTTACTGATACTATTTTAAAAGTTTTACACAAGACTTATTAGAAGGCTCCAAAGAAAACTATTTTAAAAAAAACTATTGTTGGAAAACCAGTGTTGATTTGTGAAAAAAAAACTACTAACTAGAATATCCTGACTTTTATAAACATACTTTTTATTTAAATATATCTAATACAGTATTTTGATTGTTTTATAAGTCATTTTATAAATGTATCTAGATTTATAGTTAAACAAAAAAACATAATTTAAGATTTTTTTTTATGTGAAATGCATTTACTTAAAAATGTGGTGTGCATAAGACTTTTTCTTTAGTTATTTACTGTGCACAGTATTTTATGTAACTCTTGTCACTTTTTGTAAGTTTTTTGAATTTCCAGTCTTTTTTTCACAAAATTAAGAAGTGCCTTCAAAAATCTTTATTTAAATTGTCTGAAGGGCATAGGGGGAATAAACATTTTTTTATAAACTTGATCTTATGTTATACAGTTTTTACTAAGCTACAAAATTCTTTTTACAGATTTGAAAAATTCAAAATAATTTTTGAGATATAGCCGGTCAAAGTCGGAGGCAACAAAAGGATCCATAAGGGAGGCGCAAAGTAAAACAGCTTTTTTTTTTTTTTTGTTATAAAATTTTTAATTTTTAATTTTTTTTAAATTATTTTTGATAGAATTTTCTAAATACTGCAAGGAACATTTTCTGAAAACTTGAGGCAGTTATCTCAAAAAACGTAGTACGAGATAGGATTTTTAGTGATTTCTAGTTATTTGCTGTTTTAGTTTTCGCCTCCCATAAGGATCCTACTGTTGACTCTGACTTTGACCCACTATATCTCAAAAATTATTTTGATTTTTTTAAATCTGTAAAAATGATCTTGTAGCTTAGTAAAAACTAGATAAAACAAGATCAAATTTCAAAAAAAAAAGTGTTTACCCCCCATATGCCCTTAAATTGTTCACAATGCAATTTTGTGATATTTGTCACATGTAAAAAAAATTCCAGCTAAAAAATCCAAGGTTGTATTTTATGGGTACCATACAGTTTGCATTAGGGTAGTTTTCAGAAAATCAAATGGTGCTAAGGTGAAAGTTTCTTCACATCAACTTAAATTTTGCACAGGTTGTTTTGGTGTTATTTGCCAAATGTATAAAAAAAATTAGCTGAAAACTAAAAGTTTGCTGTATTTATAATCACCCTAGTGTACAGGTTATAATAATAAGATAACCACTAAGATATTGTTTTTTGTTTTACTATTTTTATAAAAATAAATAAAAAACATTTGGTATTAAAAATATTTGTTATAAAACAATATAAGGGGGTAAAAAATTCAAAAATTAAGGCATTAGGGAATTTTTTTCAAACTTACATAAATTAATATATTAATAATGTAACTTGTTTTAAATCAAACAATTTAAAGTTCTCG
>NW_028140332.1:0-29591 GCF_965202585.1 Thalia democratica | reverse complement strand
AACCAAAAAAATTAAAAGTATTTTCGGATAGCAAAATTGCAAATTAGTTATTATAAAGTTACATAACAGCTAAAGTCTTCACTTTAATGGTCTATTATTTCATAAATATTCTTATACTAGTAGTATTGCGTTACAGTCAATTGAAGCAATTTGAAAAATGTTTATGATATTTTAGTTTTTCATCCTTCTATTATCTATTGTAATCAACTGTTCATTCTTTTCAAATACTTTTTTATCAATTTTAGAATTTTTTTTTGAATATTTTTGTTAAAACGGTTATTGTATTTAGCTAATAGTTATAAAGAAAGTTTATAATACATAGTTATAAAAATGTCTGTTGCTGCAAGTTGCTAAAGGTTAAAAGTGCAAGTTTTCACTTAACAATTTTAAGAAGGCGTATTGATATTTATTTTTAATTTTGAGTAAGTTTTTGAAAATTAGTAACGACTAAATCTTGATGATATAAAACCTGATATGGTTGTTGATTAATGAGAATTGAAATATTAACAAAAGTATAAAAAAATCGGTTTGCTTATATTTAAATAGAATGTTAAATTATTTAAACTTTAGCAGAAGATGAGACAGAAAACGAAGTAAAAAATAATTCGGAAGTGGAACATTTAAAATCACAAATTCTTACTCTTACAAAGTCTATGTCAACTTTTTCAGAAGAAAAAACTAAAATAGTAAACGCATATCAAAGTGAAAAACGAAATCTTAAGGTTAATTAAGAGAATTATTAGATCTCTAATTTTTAAATTACTTGCTAAACGCATTATTTTATTAGCAACGATATGAAGACCAAAGTCAAGTCTGGAAGAAAGAAAAACAAATTCTAAAGGAAAAACTTGAAAGTTCTGAAAGACAGTTGGAAATGGTTGGTCATTTGTTACTTATCAAAATATATATAACAGAAGAGTTGCTCACTTATTTTAAAAACAATAAAAAAACTTCTTAAAAATTAATCTTAAATAGCCCCTCTTAAAAAGTATTTAATTAAAAATCTATCATTTTCTAGATCCAAAATAACTTATGTATGCCTAAATTTAAGGGCATAGGGGGGGGGGGGGTCCGACATTTTTTTTTACTAAAAATAACATTGGATCTTATATGAAAGCATAAAGTACAAACTACAAGCCAGTCTTTATAGAATAGAAAAATCTTATTTAACATTTAAGATATTGTAATTTTTATAAAAAGTTTCCAATACAAACGTATAGACCGTAAATTTTTAGAGGTCATTTTCTCAAAAATTTTAAAAATTACTAAAAATCTATCTCTCCTTCGTTTTTTGAGCTAGAGACCTCAAACTTTAAGGAAACGTTCCTTTTATAGTTTATAAGACTTTGAATGTCAGATTTTTAAAAATATTTAAAAATAAAAATTTTAGATAAAAAAAAAAACATAGGTGGTTTTTTTAGTAAAAATTTTATTTTTCAAAATTAAAAAAATCCTGCATTCAATCTTTTTTATATTTAATAATACACTTGCTGTGAAAATTTGAAGAAGATTGCTTAAAAAATGAAGGAGTAGATAGATTTTTAGTGAAATGGTCTTTTTTAGCTTTTTTAAGTTTGCGCCTCCCATTGGGAACCTATTGAGGTCAACGACTTTGATCTCTCATATCTCAAAAAATACTTTGAATTTTTTTAAGCGGTTAAAAATTTCTGATAGCTCAGATAAAAATCTATAAAATAAGATCAACTTTTGAAATCAAGGTGGACCCTTTGTAAATATTAAAATGTTTTTACAAAATTTTAGTTTTACTATATTAATACATTTGTAAATTAATTAAGTTTGTATTCTTATGCTTGTTTACATTTAATTATTTTAAAGTTAGTGAACTTTAAAAACTATTTTAAGCATTTTTCTAAGGGTTTCTGTTGTGTAGTTTAACTTAAAATATCTATAAAATTTTTGTGAAGTTTGTATAATTAATAAAATGTTAATACAATTTTTTATAGAGCATCTTAATTTTATTTAATTTTGGTGTAAAACTTTATTACTTTCCATTTTTTATTACTTCTTGTTAGCTTTTTCCGTTTACATATTTTCATAGTATTTTCAAAATTTTGGTAAGTTTACATATACTTTTTTACTTTTGTGGACTTCCAACTGATTATTAAATTTTATGTTTTTTCTTTAACAAATTTGTTGAAGTTACCTTTTAAACACCTACACAAGTTATATAAATTTTCTAATTTTCATACCTTAGCATATTGATATACTGACTTTATTGAAAAATATAACTTTTTTCCTTAATATTATTAGTTTAGTTTGTATTTTATTAAAGTCGTGAAAAAAAATACAACGTTTTATTTGTGAAAAGTTTCAACAAATTATAGTTTTTGTGACATCTTTTGAAAAAATTAAATCAAGTTACTATAAATATGGTAAATAAAGAATATCAAGTGTCGGATATTAAAGTTTTTTTTTAAACATGCAGTTTAAAGAAGATGCAAGTGTGAAGCACAAGGAACTGGAAAACGAGCAGACCTCGCACTCGATAATGCTGAGAGAAATTCAGAAGATGTTGAATGATGAACGATCCAAAACTGTTTCTCTGCAATCTCAAGTTAGACTTGAGCGAAGTATTTAATGTTTTATTATTATTTAACATCATCTAAATAAAAGTTCATAAATAACAAGTTTAAGAAAAATTCTAACGTTACCTCACCTTTTGCATTTTTTATCTATATGTTTTTGTTAAATTCTTTGTGCCTCAAATTTTTATCAAAATTTTATATTTTTAGGAAGCTTTTTTTCCGTAGTATCTCAGAATAAGTGATACGAATAGAATCTGTATTAAAACCAAAAAAATGTTAAGTAATATTCCTTTTAAGGTTATCACAATCCTTGATTTTCCTTTATGAAATTGATAAAGTCTTTAAATGCACTCGATTTTTTCTCTTAAACCATAAGTTTAGCACTTTAAACATTTTTATCATGAACTGCTTTATGTATACACACAATACATTTAATCAATAGAATTTTATACATCAAAACGGAAACCCTTTATACGGGTATAACTAATTAGAAATAGCCAATAAACCGTTTGCTTCTGTCTAATGAATCTAAAATTCACTTTTTTATTTCCGAAATATTTTTTTATAGCATTATGAAATATAATAGAATGTAATCTATAATTTAATTCATTAATATCAATATATATTATTTAATTTTTTAGTTGTAATAATCAAAACGTAGTTTTTAAAGAAGCAGAACAAGTTTTCTCAAACAAAAGTAAAGTTTCATAGTTTTGTGTATAAAACTTACAACATTTTGAAGTGTGTCAATAAACATCTTTAACCACAAAAAAAAGTTCTAATTCTTTTCAGACAATTTATCACAGAATAAAAAACTCAAGCTAAAACTATTTATTTAAGCTTTACCCAACTTGATTAAAATCGTTAAGTTTTATTTTGTTTTTTAATATTATATGAAACATTAAAAGTATTGTTTGGATTTTTAATCTATAGAGTTAAATGTTTATTGGTGAAGTTTTTGTTTTGTTGAGTGCATAAGTTTTGTGCTTTATTAAAAAACTTGAAATTTTTTCTTTTTGAAAAATATATAACTTAAAAGAAATTATTTTTGGTTTAAATCTTCAAAAACTACTTAGTTTTTATAAATTGCTTTAAAACTATTTTAATTTAATTACAACAAGCACTAAAAAATATTAAATTTATTCAAAAATCTTTAGAGTTTATAAAGAAAAGTTTTTGATATTATAACTTCTTTCATTTTTAGAAGCTTTAATAAAAGCATTTTACAAAAATTTTATGATTGTACATAAAGTATATTTTTACAGTATTTTAAATTAAACTGTTAAAATTTTTGTGAATGTTATTATTGTTTATGCATATAAAATCCGCCAAAGTGATATAAATTATTAGCTATAATGGTTATTTTTTTTAGATATTTACTTAATGAACATGGTATTTATCTCAATGTTTTTAAAGGTTAAAGAATTAAAGAAAACAAAAAAAAAGTCAAGAACGTCAGTTAGCTTCCCATAGTGAAAATATCAAAGAAGTGGAAGGTTTGCAAATAAAAGTTTGTGAACTTCAAAGTATAATCGATTTGAAAGAAAGTGAAGCAAAAATTCCACCGCCTGAAATTGAAATTTTAAAGAAACAAGTACAAGACCTTAAAGTTAGTTAATTTACCAAAAATTAAGCTTGAAAAATTAAAATTTTTGTAATATACTTTTTTCATCTTTTTACTGTAATTGATTGCTTTAGTAAATATATTATAGTTGCCAAATATAAATATAGCTTAACTTCTGTTTAAATAGCATTTAAAGTCTTTGAAAAGAGTTTAAACCCTAATATTAACTGAATGACCTACTGTAAATTTTGTTATCTTTGTTTTACCCCTTCATCATATTAAAATCTTAACTATTATTTAGTTTAATCAGTTTAAATAGTTTTACGGGTAAAGGAAATATTAATTAAATTTAGCACATACTACCATTATATCGTAAATAAGGTTACGAGAGTATAAAATAATTTTGAAATACTATAATATTCTACTTAAACCTTAAATTGTGTCTAAAATGTTTTAATAATAAATTAAGCATTTGTGTGATTCTTCGAGCTTAACGTATTTTTTAGTAAAAAATTATAGTTTTTGAATTGTAAAATGTATAAAAAATAAAAGTTTTGTGATAAATAAAGTAGTCTATAAACTTGATTTTAAATTGCTTTTTGGTAAAAGCACGGTTATTTTAAGTTCAAAAACTCTTAACTTTAGTTAGTTTCTTAAGTTTATGATAAGCTTCTTCTCAGTCGTTTTCAGTACTGATTATTTACCATATCCACAAATTAGCAACCGTCCAAAATATACTTTGGAATCCGTTTTTGTGTAAAAGCCCTTACTTTATTGGTTTTAAGTTGTATGATCTGCAAAAACTAGTGACCCACCGGATTTATTTTTCAAATAAAGATTTTGCTAGACATGGTAGATCACAATTTTTCAGTCAAAATACTTAATACTTCTGTGTCCCATATAAGTACTTTTTTTTTATGTTTATGTAGTGATAAAGTATAACGTGATGATTACAAAACAAATTTTCAGCTGAGCAAGCAGTTTGAAGTGGAGCAAGCGCGCCAACATGCGGATAAAACGAGCAAGACGAGCGTGGAGCGAAACAGAAACGATCAGGCGCGAATAAGCGACTTGGAGAGCCGACTGCTGCTGATCGGCGAGAAGTTGGGATACCAGGAACGTATGAGGGAACACAATTTACTGGAAATACAGTAAGTAGTTTCTCTTCGATGAAATAACTTTCTTAAAGTGTTTTATTTTGTTTATGAGGGTTTTCTTAACTATATTTTCTAATTTACTTACATAGTTATTCTATAAAAAATATTTAAGAATTGAAATATTGAAAAAAAAACAGATTTTTGTTAAAATTTATGATTGTACTTTTTTATAGTAGTTTCATTATTTAAATATTTGAAAGTGTCAAAGTAGACAAAGATGTAAAAGTTATGACACATGAATTTTTTTTAAGTTTCAAACAATCTTATCTACAGAAATCTCAAAGAAAAGTTGTTTGTTGCCGAGTGTAAAAACTCAAGTCTAAATCAACTTGAGGTAGAAAATAAAAGCAAACAAGTGAACTCAAACAATCAGTGTTAGTTTTTTTAAAGTATATTATTTTTTATTTCCTTTGCAAAGTATGTTTCAGGTAAAACGTAAAATAAACATACAAATATTTTAAGTATAAGGTTTTACTGTAATCAGTTGTGGATTAAATTAAAATAATGGTTGTGATTTATTTCAGATTTTATCAAATTAATTTTGTGTTTATAATTCTCAATACTTTTTTAAATTAGTTTTCAAAGTAAGTACTGTTGGATAGGATATTGCCAGTTATGATATATAATTGTTCTTTTTTCTTTCTGTCAGAGTTACTATTCAAAATTTTTAGTTTAATATTTTTAATGTTTACAATAATAAAACTTTGGAAAAACTTTCTAAAATTTATTTATATACATTAATCAAAATATTTTTAATTTGTTTAGTTGAATGTATTACAAAACAATAATTTTAATAGTTCTTTTACTCTTATAACAATTTTACTATTAAGTAATAAAAGTGTTATGTTAAATTGAAAATTATTATGTGTAAACTTGCGATACAATATTCATCGTTCCTGTTAAATATCGATGCTTCTAAGTGAATTTTAATAAAATTAAGGTTTAGTACTGAATTCTAAAGTTAACTTGAGGCTTTAACACAAGTAACTTGATATCTAAAAACAAATGGAATGAATTATATATTTCCTTGTTAACATGGTCAAACTTTTTTTTCAAAAAATGTTTGTTTTTTTTCAGTTGAAGTTTTTGATTGGCTACCAATAACCAGTATTTGAAAAAGCTGATTATCAATAGTAGCAATAATATTACTATGAATTTAATCTTTCAAGACTTTATTTTACAAACTAAGTTTCGGTCAAAGACCTCGTCAGTGCTTAAATAAAACTAAAAAGATATGTAACAGTCATGGAAAGTAGCATTTAAACAATTAAATAAAAACAAATTTTTACTTAAAAACTAAACAAATTAAATTTTAATATTAAGGTTGAATTTATGGTGAAGTTTAAAGTTTAAGTAAGTTTCAAAATCAGTATAACAACAAGAATAATGATAGAAGCTTTCTTTTTTATTCTTGTTAATTTTCAAAGTAAACATTGCTTAAGTAAAAATGTAGTTAATGGTACTAAGAGAGCTTTAAATTGAGATGCATTTTATGCATATATTATTGCTCTTCAATCCTGAATTCAACAGCTTTTATTATTATTCTTGTTGTTATATTGATTTTGAAACTTAACAAAAATTTAAACTGTACTATAAATTCAATCTTAATTTTAAATTTTGTTTTGTTTTAAGTAATAATTTTGAGTATAAGTTTGTTTTTATTTAATTGTTTAAATGTTACTTTCCATGACTGTTACATATCTTTTTAGATTTATTTAAGTACTGACGAGGTCTTTGACTGAAACTTATTTGTAAAATAAAGCCTTGAAAGAATAAATTCATTATTTCTCCTCTAGAAGTTGAGATCTCTTTATTTGTTTTCTAAAAATCAAAGCATATTACTATGTTAAATTGTGTATTTATTTTTTGTTTTTTAATCACATTACTTTAAATTATTCATTAAAAAACAACAAATTTTATTCAGTGCAAGAAGACGATTATAAAGAAGCTTATCTGAGTCTCCAGCAGCAAGTTGTTGTTTTGAAAGAAGAAATAGAAAAACAAAAGGTTAATTTACGCACAATTGTTGTAGTTTGCATTAATTTTTGTATTGCTTTTGATGATTTAAAGTTTCCCTAAATATTTTACTCCCATATATTTTAAGTTGTTTTAACAAAAACAGTTATATAAAATAGTTTTTGAAAGCTACATAATGCTTTTGAGAAAATCAGTTAAATCAGGGTTGTCACCAATTAGACATGTCGCTGTTTAAATAAATTTATGTGCTTTTGAAGAAAACTTGTTAAATGTTTTACAAATGATAGAATCGTCTAAAATTCTTAAGAACCAATTAGCAACACCTTATTGCTTGTACATCTAATTTAAAACATATTTTATTTTAAATATAATTCTTTAGGTAATACATTATTTTCGTTCAAACTCTTTATTTTTTTTTGTTTTATACATAAAATTTATGTTCTTTCACTTATTCTATTTGCTTGCTGACGACGCATTTTAAAGTATTTCAAGCATAGCATATGAGTATAAATAAAAGCCTTGTTGATTTTTTGAAGTTTTTAAATTTTTTTTAATTTATTGCAGACAAGCAGTTTGCTGAACAGCATCAAGACCGGTTACCACGACAACAGGCAGCTGGAACAGACGTCGGCGAAGTTGAACGAAGCGCAAGACGTCATCAGTAAGCTGCGCGAGAGGTGCTCTGAGCTGCAAGCAACTATTGACAAATCGGTGAGAATGTTTAACATGTATAATTTTGTTATAAATTTAAACATTGTTTTTAATATCATCTAATCCAGGGGCCGCAAACTGCGGCCCATGAGGTACTTTTAAGCTCAAAACTTTCTTTTGTAATACAAAAAAAAGGAGTAAAATATGAAAATTAGGCTGAAATTTAGTAATTTCTATTTACTTTTGATCTATTGTAAAAATTCAGTTTGAAAATATATATTTATATATATAAGATGTAACGTTAAAAGGCGTTAGGTCCTGGAGATCCTGATAAGCTAAGCTTATAGGAATATATACCATAGATGTTCTTGTGCTAAAACTTTATTTCAACTAACGGCGTTTCACTGCTCTCAAATAAATTTAAGAACAGATCTACGGAGTCTCAAAAAGCTACGAAGTCTTTTTGAGACTCCGTAGATCTGTTCTTAAATTTATTTGAGAGCAGTGAAACGCCGTTAGTTGAAATAAAGTTTTAGCACAAGAACATCTGTGGTATTTATATATATATATATTTTTATGATGCTTTTATATAATTTTGTATAATTTTATTACTGTACTTACAAGTTTGCTTTTCATTGAATAAAACTTGACTGAAGACGCGTATTAAACGCAGAAACAGCTGTCCCAAGCAAAAGTTTATTTTGTGTATTTTAGTTCTACATATATATATATATATATATATAATATTTATACAAATATTTTAAAATAACTGCGGCCCGCACAAGACAATATTTATACAGTGCAGCCCGCAAGCAACTTTGTTTAGGAAAGTTAGCCTGCGACTTGTAAAAGGCTGTCGACCCCTCTAATCAAAAGCACAGAGCACTCAATAAAGGTCCGTACTAATTTCTATACTAAATAAATGCTATAAACCACTTACAAAGGTTGCAGAAAAAAAAAAACGAAACAATTTTATTATTCTATACCTATCAATTGTTTCTATAAATTTTTACCAGTCGGAACAGCAGAAACTGCAAATAGAGGAGTACGAGAGGATGAACGAGAGAAAAGTGCAGAAACTGAAGGACGAGCTGAGCATGAGGATGAGCGAGATGGAGGGGGAAATCAAAAAGCAGAGGGACAGAACGGTGGCCATCGTTTTGGACAAGGACAAGGAAATAAAAATACTGAAGGGAAGATTGGGAATATTTCCCACGAGGTGTTTTGTGTTGAGAATATCAATTTGTATTCACTTGCGAAGTTTTAAAGTTGTTTAAGTTATATAAGTGTATGAGTTTACTGATTGACAAGTTTCGCCATGTAAAGCAAAGTAGGCATTTTCCTTAAGATTAAAAAGGAACAGCTCAAAAAAATGTAAACATTAAGATTGAAGAAAGTTAGTATATCTACGAAATTAATAAAAATATTTTAGCACCTTCTTTAGAGTGTCACAGTGTTTAATTGTTAGTCGGTATTTCCCTTCTGTATGTTTAATATGTATTTAGATTAAATATAATTTATAAAAAAGTTTAAATACCATCATTGTTGTAAAATTCAAGTCGACCGTTAAACTTGTAATCTTGAAAGAAGCTGAAAAATATTTTGACTTTATTTATTTTGAAAAACCTTAATTTTTTTTATAAAAAAAAATCAATAACAAAAATGATGGAGCAATCTTGAATATTTAACCTTTTGTCTTTGTCTAACATTTAAAAAAAAGTTAAACTGTTTTTCATAATTGTGAACTATAAAATACTATAGTAGTCAATACAAGTTATGATAATCTTTAATAATAATACTACCACAGAATGCTTTACTTATTTGATCGTATATTAATATACATTTTTATGTTATAAAATACTCAATTGTTGCAATAAATAACTCTAATTAGATAATATAGCTTTATTACACATTCAAAAATTTATTTAGCAACTTTTAATTAGTAATTTAAAATAAAAAAAAATCACTTCCCTATATGAAACAACTTGAAAACTCACAAAATAGTGAATTAAAACGAACGTAAATGACAGTAAACAACAAAATTATACAAGTAATAATCGCAGGATTACTAATTAAAATAAAATGGATTTTGAATATATCTTTAGTTACTTTGTTGATGATTTTTTTGTTTGAACCTGAAATTTTCATAGTAAAAAGTTAAAAAAAAACTGTTTAAAACCCTTTTTAATTTCATATATAACTTTCTACTAATAAAGGACCAGAAAAATTATACTTAAAAATTCTGAATTAAAATCAGAAAATCAGTAAGAAAATTCAAAAACCAGTGGCTACCCTAAAAATATATATTAATTTTTTAAGATACTCTACATGTTTGTACATAATGTTTTATAATTTTATTTGTTTTAATTTTAAATGTCCCATTGTTAATATTTTTAGTGATTGATTTAATTTTTTTATATGGACCAAAACGGTATAAAAAATGCAGAACAATAACCTGAATAATTTTTTAAAAGAATATAGTATATATCTAAAACCTTTTTATATGAACTTTTTTATGAACTTAATTTTTAATGAGTACCTTTAACACTCTATTAATTTAATTACTAAATGTTGTTTAAAACAGTTAGTTTTTGACTCTAAAGAATACAACAACTTTTTCAGCCAAAACTATGACTAATATTTTTATGACTTAATTACTAAATTACAAAAAATATAAATAATTTAAGTGTGATATAATCAGTTAACACAATGTATCCTGCCACTAGTACTGTAAGCCTTTTAATTATTTATGCATATTTTTCTTAGCATCTAAACGATTAAAAAAATATTTTCTCTCTTAACCATTGCTGTTTTTTAAATTATTCTTTTATTTTAACAGTGACTCATTGTCAATAATAGATCAAGGAGAAACTTCTTCAACAGCGAGTTTCTCCAAACTGCGCTCAAGCGGATCTGTCGACATGCTGAACACCGAAGACAACCTCAGTATCATGCTGCAAAAAGTTTATATTATGTTTTATTTGTGTTTTTTTATAAAAATATTGGTTTTTATATGGTAAGAGTATAGATTATATTTTTGTTGAAATAGTTCTTTACTGAGAAATAAAAACTTGATACATACTTGAATTTTTAAACATTTCCTGATAACTTATAAGGTTTTTAGTTTTAAATATGTATTAAAATATCAAAGTTACTACATGAAAATTTGGATAATTTCTCGTACTTGTATTTTAAGTCCTTAATTATATCATAATGTTTGAACTATTATGAAATTAGCAAATAACAGCTATAACATAGGAGCAAGCTTTATTTCTGACATAAATTAATATTAAATCAGAAGTGCGAAATTACAACAGATAAACTCAATTTATTTCTCGCAATTGTATTTTAAATTATATCATGATGAATTGTTATAAATTTTATTTCTCATACAAATGTTGCAACAGAAGGGCGAGGTGAAGCTGCTGCACAACGCGGAACAACTGGCAAGAAAAGAACTGATCATCAACAGTTTGCGCAGAGACAAGAAAAATTTGGAGAATCAATTGAGAACTGCACAAGACAAACTCATGTTTAAGTTGGTTTTGTTTTATTTATTTCAAAAATTATAGAAATTTACAGCTGTATACGTACTTAAACTGTTGTTCTAATAGTACTCGAACAATATAACACAGAAAATTTTCTAAACTTTAATGGTGTTTAATTGATAACTATTAAGCGCAAAGTTAAAATTTTAGTACCAGAAGTATTTTAAATATTTTTTTATCTTATTGAAATCTCTTCAACTAGTTTTAACTAATTCTCATAATTTTTGCAGGACTGATTCTTATGAAAATAAAATGCAACAACTTCAGTTCAAAATTGACGATCAACAACGATTCAAGTAACTTTGTTTAATTTTTCAATGTCTTTAATAATTTGATAAATTCCTAGATTAGAAAAAAAATTTCATAAGTAAGCTTGAAAAAATAAAAGTCTTGCAAAACTTTTTCTATATTCTGTTTAATAAATTTACATTCAGGTCACGGGAGGGAGCCAACGTTGAGTATTTGAAAAACGTCGTTTACCAGTACCTGGTCAGCAGGGAACAAACTGCCAAGAAGAGGATGGCCGTCGCCATAGCAACCATACTGCAGTTCAGCCCCGACGAAAAAAAGAACATTGGAGTTTAAAACTTTTATTTTGTCTGCCAGCTGCAGTGGTACTTCTAAATTTTTATTGGGTAAAATTAGATTTATGTTTGTTTTTAGTTTAATTAAACTTCAAGTTGTTGTTTAATTATTCAAATGTATTAATTATTATATCGTGGCGGATAGTTTAAATTGGGTTTAGATTAACAGTTTTTGAATAAAAAAGGTTTAGAGACAGAGGTTTAAATGTTATTACCGTAATGCTGTAGTATTACTGTTTCTTATATCCATAGACAAAAAACCCAAAACAGTACGACCGCAGCTGGACCGTTTTGTTTTTGGGTGATTTTGTTTTAAATATCGAATAGTTCTAAATCATTGCTGGTTAAAATTTTTGGTCGAGCCAAGACGTGCAAAACAAAGTGCAATTATTATTTTTACTTTACTTTAAAGCTTCTTCAGCATACATGTACTTTTAAAATGAATTGTTTTATATTGTTCTATAATTAGTTTTGCACTGTTTTCTATGTGAATTTTTACAGAACAAAAATTCTATTTTTTGTGAAAAATAAGTAGATGATGATAACTATAATCCAGGTGTATTAGATATTCAAATCAACCAAAATATTTAATATTTATTTTTATGTAAAGTGATGAGTAATGTGTTATTAGAGTTATTAAAACTATTTTATAAAGTGTTAAGATATTGCATTGTTATTATTTAAAGTTTCATAAATATTTTTATCATAAAATATAGTTTTCAATATTTTTTGGATTTATGAATAGATAACTAGAAGCCTATTTCTTTCAAGTTTTTTATTATAAAAATTTAAAGAAAGCTTTCGTTTTACAGTAACCACATAACTACACATTAAAAATGAGTTCAACATAAAGTTCTTAAGATATTTTTTTAATAATATAAGTACTAAATAACGTATTAATGTTTAACTTCAAAAAAGTTTTAAATTATAGTTTTAAAAAGCATGCATCTAGAAATAGTTTTCATTCTTATTTTTACAATATAAGTTTATCTTAAACATTATTTAGCTGTTTTTTATGTTAAATATATGAATAATAGATAGTCACACTGATATGTAAAGTGTACTGTTTTTAATTTTTTTGGACAAAAATATACACTGTATGTAAAATCTGACGATGATAGAATTCTTTATTTTTAAGTTGTTTTGATAAGTACATACTTTTATATTTTTACTGCAGGTAATTTCAAACTAACATTTCAATGTTTTTATCTATTTTTACTTAAATTTTTTGAACTTTTAATGTTGACAATTTTTGTTGTTATTATACTTTTAAACATGTAATAAACGTTTACTATTTTAAATCAGTTTAAAATCTTAAGTAAAATATAAACCAATGTAGAAATATTTGTAATTATTTTTGCTAAAACGTTATACTAAGAGCTACAAACATTCGAAATCAGTTGCAAGCTACGATTTAAACTTTTTAAGCTTAAGTGTCGAATAAAACAAAATTAGACTAATATTTGTTTATTTACGTTTTCTACAAAACATTTAATATAAAGTTATATGTTATTTTTTATGAATGTTACAATGCGAACTTATTTGTTTTACTGGACACTTTTTATTTATATAGTACTATTTCTAGTATAAGATAATAAAACAAACTTTTTTTACCCAACACAAATATATTTCAACAATTTATATTAGCATGTACTACAAATGTAATAATAAATGAATTTAAAATTATATAGTTTTTTATACAATCAAGGACATGAATAAGTTTAATCAAACGTAAAAAATTAATTAACGTAAAATTTTTTAAAACAAAATGACTTAACAAAATAAGGAAACCGATTAGTCGAATTCTTTTTGTTTGCATAAAGTTGGAAACTAATATGTACATTGTATAGCTTTAATTTTAGCCAGATCAAAGCCATAAAAAGTTTTCAAAAACTTGTAAAACTGTAACTCTTTGTACCATCTGGATTCTTATTCAAGTGCGCTGCTATTCATTGTATTGTTAGCTGTAACACCAATGGACTTTGGTCGGTTATTAAAATGATTTAAAACAGATTTCTGAACATGTTCTCTGTACTAAATTTGTGGAGGTTTGACCTGTTTAACTATTTGAGCAAAAAAGTTTAAAATTGTTAACAACAAAACTACTATACTCGTGAGTTTATTATCTTTACCTGATTGGACTATGAACTGAGTTAGAAGTGAAAATCAGTCCAGTTTTGGCTGCATATTAAACTTTCTCTGTTATTTTCTTAATACATATACAATTGAATTGACTTTGCACCTATATAAGGCAAAATCAGTGTAACCATAAACTTTTTTGGCTTATAAACATCTATGTGGTTTACTTCATTAGTTCCAGCTTTTAAAACTCTTCCAAACAAAAAACTTATATATCCATTCTTAAATTTTTTTTATTACAACTTTTATAGATAGTCAAAAAGAAAAGGCTTGTAGAAGAATTTTTTACTTGTAGTTTCATTACAGATAACTTTCAATCAATTTTATTTAAATATTTTCACTAATTATCAAAACATTTTTTTTTTTAATTAGCATAAGAACAGTTGAATATCACCCACCCTATCCAAGACAATATGTAACATGCGGATATTTAGGAAGAATTTTCTGATTCATTTATTTTAAACAATAGCCGACTAAAATTAATTCACAGAATGTTTATTTTGTTAAAGGCGTGGTTTTCACGTTTCCAGAGAAAGTTTTCGGCAATGGGTATAAGTTTAGAAAGTATATCAAAAATGTTGTAATCTATAGAACTTTAATTATTTATAACTTTCTAAAAAATTCTTTTAGAACTGTTTTTGAACAAAATATGTTGTTTTTAATCTCTTTTTTACATTTAAAACTTTATGAACAAAATGTTTTTATAAAACTTTTAAATAACAAAACAGAAATTTTAAATTGTAAAACCTTTTTAAAATTTCGTAGTTTTAAAAATAAAAATGCCTTGAATAAAAAAAATGGTTAAATTTATGTTTTCCCTTTAGAAGTTTGACTGCAAAAATGTAACATTTGAACTACTTTTCTACAACTCTTGGTTGAAATATGCCTTTAATATATATTAAAAAGCTCATTTTTAAACTGTTTTAAAAAATATTAATATTACTAAGTTGAGGTTTAGTTTAATAAAACATTTAAATTGTGACTTAGTTATAAACTTTGTTCGAAATTATAAACTGTCAATTGTTGTTTAATTTTTTTTAAAGATATGTAGATAGTGGGTGTCTTAGCTGCTTTTGAATTCATATCAACTTTAAACTATTTTATCTTAATTTTTAAATTAAGACTGAATTTTTGTGTACTGTTTGAAATAATTTTTCTTTTATTAGTATTTAACTTAGTAAAAAAGCCAAAAACAAAAGTTTAAGTGCGTGTATTAAACTAATTTGTTTTTTAGGTAAACCAATATTTTTGAAAGAAAATAGCTATACTTACAATATTTACGTATTAGTTTGATTTTTATATGTGTGTAGTCTAATAGTAACAAACAGCGAGATTTTAATTTACCCAGAATCCGTTAAAATGTTCTAAATGAGCTTGTTCAAAAAAATAAATACAAATAAAAGGCTTGAATTACAGTTTTCTGTCTTTGTAGTTCAAATGTAAAAATATTCTTATACTATAATTATTATTAATTACTTGTAAATATCACAAAACAGAAACAATCTGCTTCTTTTTTCATTATTCAATAGATAATTATTACAAAATGTAGTGTGAAATTTTTGGTGTGTAGGAACTAAAAAAGAAAAAAAATGTAGGTGTATGTGATTCGTAAAATTGAGACTCTATATATAAAGGCATTTATATCAGAACTCATTATTTACCAATTTTTTTTTTCTGAGCCGATATAATAAAAGTTTTAAATATCTTTAATCAATTTAATTATGTAAACATTTACATAGAGTACATCTATTGGTAACAATGTTTTATAAGTATAAAACCTTAAAACAGCACATAACTGTATAATTTTCTATTTTTTTTCGGAACACTAAAAGCTGTGTACATCATTTTTATTTATTTTTTAACTTGTAATAACTAGTTTTAGCTCATTAAATTCAAAAACTTGAGATGTTTTAATTATAATTTAGCGAAAAAATAATTTATTATATATCAACATCTTAAAAACGGTTTTTCTTTTAAAATGTCTACATTGTTATAGTGGCTTTTTTTACTTGATATAACTCAATATTCAAAAATATATAAATACTTATAGAATTTACTTGATATACATCAATAGATATAAACGTAATTAAAAGTATAGTCATAAACTTTTGTCAGACTGAAACAAACATAAGAAACAAATTTTAGCTTTAAACACCATAATTATGCCAAAAATTTTAATTGATAACTTATAATATAGAATATCTAAGTTTTTTCACAATACTATAAATAGATTAGCTAAATATTAGTTTAATAATTTATATTTTCAAATATCCATTTAACCTAGCTAAAACCAGTATTTGTCCCATGTACAAACTCAAGCATAAAAGTAAACTAAAATAATTTTCAAAAAAACTGTACACAAGGTTCTTTATATCAAAGTATTTAACAAAGGTTGTAAATATTTTTAGCAATTATTGCTGCTTTAGTATTCAATACTGCGGTGAGAAGTATAATTAAGTACTTTGCATGAAAATTACTCATAAATCTTAATCCTATTGTAGCTTTTATTAATTAAAATCTTTCAAAGGAAACTTTTTGAAAATTTAGCTCCAGCATTTCAGATTTGTTCTTTAACAAGTGCAAGCATTTAATAAAAGTTTAATACTATAAACGCAAAGTTCTACTGTTTGACTGTTTGCGTAAAAAACCTCATCTAGTGTCTTAAAATTATTTTTTATTTTTCCAAAAATTGACGCGTTTAAAAAAAGTTGTCATAATATTTTTTTGAAGGCAGCCAACTAAACAGTTCTGAAACTATTTTTATTTGCGTATGCTTAATATTACAAATAAAAGAATACAACAGTAGGTTTTTTCTTAACAAAAAATTTAAATATTTCATTACGATCATTTATTTTTTTACTGAGTTTAATTGTTATATTCTTTAGTAAAACATTGATTTTAATATTATATAAGTATCTTAAGTATTTTATAACAATTATTTTACTGACAAGTTTAACTTATAAAGTTTTATTTTATAATTTAACAAAACAATAAAAAGTAATGTTTTGAAAAAAATATTTACTTAATTTTTTACTTACTTTAGGACTATTTTTTGCAACACTATTAAATTGAAATACTGTTAAAAAAAGTAGTTTCTTAGTAAAAAGATGTTTTAGCGGTTGTTTTAAACATTGAAAACCAAAAAATATCATCTTACTTTTGGCTCAAATGTATAATTTTTAAAAATTCGAAATTTTCAAACAGAAATGAATCTTCGTTAGTACACAAAAGTTTGCATTTACTTATTAGTGTATTAATCTTGTTCAATGTACATTTATTCAGAGTTCGATATTTACAACAGTTTCAAGTAAAACAAAACTCTTAAATCTGTTAAAAACGTTTAAATGTTTACTAGAGTCATAATGAAATGTAGTTTTTTTTAAATCACGGTCTTAACATCTAAAAAGCAACAGATAACAAAAAGACAAAAAAAATCTTCAAAAATGACGTATAAAAATTATAGTTTATATAATTTTCAAAAATTCTAACTCAGATTGATTTTTATGTTTTATGTTTTGTACAACAACTAAATTAGCCGTCATATAGTATTAGATAATTTTATAGCATAAATTATAAAATTTAAATAATTTCTTACTAATTCTTTACCCCTTTTTGCATACTTTGTTATTTAAATAATTTTCTATTGCAGAATCGCACTTTGATAATCCCTTCAGCGGTGAAAACGAGTAACTTTTTAATAAACATTTTTTCAAAAACTATTTTCTACAAAAAAAAAAACAGCGTCTTTTTGCTGATCGCTTGGCTCATTGCAATTACCTGACAAAGATGCGATGGTCAATGGCCACTTGGCACTTGAGCGCAGTGTGTATGTGTACGGCAAGCACTACAAGCCATCAACCAGCCTGATTGAAAAGAATGCGGTAGCTGACGCCTACCCACGAGTAGGCAACTTCCATTGTGTTGAGTGGTCTCCATGCGCATAGGTATTCTGATATATAACGCCGAAATCTCCCAATGCTCTCTCAAGTTTAACGAGCGTAATTTGAAGCTTAAGTTGCCTAGGTAGCTTGTTGTAAAAAAAAATCAAAAATAGTTTAGCATTTTTTATTGGAAGATTGTTTTTTTTTCGCTTTGTTTTAATTACATATGCAGCTGTCAAACATCCACGTGAAAACAAACAACACCGCTTCATTGTGGCCACTTCAACATCACTCGACTGGTTCTACCTGAAGCTGCTTGGACAAAACAGCTGTTTTGTTGTTTTGTTGTTTTAGTTAATATACACTTTACTGAAATTAGTATTAAACTTGAACGCATGTCACTGCGAGAAAAATGTAATATGCTGAGAGATAATGCTTTTTTTAACAGTTTCGTAGGTGTGTTTTAATGATAAAAGTTTACAAATTATTGAAGTAAAATGTGTTTATAAACATAAGAAAAAGTTATAAGGTACTGTTTAATGAGAAGTACTAGCTTTGTAATGCAAAAATAAAGTAAAAATTTTAAAGTTACTGAAAAAAGTAAGATTTAATCTAAAGTGTACAGTTTTTTAGTTTCTGCTGTGGCTATTAATATTTAAACGAAAAAAGTAATAATTTTAGCAAATCGAAACATTCAAATCCAATTTTGTGTTTAAAAAACAAAAAAATTTCAATAACGTTTAGTTTTTTAACTTTTAATAAACTATTGACAAAAATATTGTCGATAAAAAGTGTAGTGATTCGTCTTGTATATAGTTTTAGTTATAACTTTTATTCAAATACGATATAGATAATTTTTGTTACCTGTAAAAAAAAGTTTTGATTAGTTTTTAGATTTTGATATATTAAAGTTGTATGATAGCATATATTTGCTTACAATAAACAAACTTGATATCACCTTCTTATAAAATTTCTATGAACTAGTTAGTTTTATTAAGCTTAAACATAATATTAAAACTGTAACCATCAAAAGTTGTAACAAAAGATGTTTTTTCGATAATTAAAAATTTGCTGCAAGTACTAAAATGTTATCAAAGCCTTCCACCTTAACTCGATACAACACACACATTATCTGTGCAAATAAAAGGTGATTGTTGCCAGACCTGGCATATTGATAAACTACCTACAAGTCACTACTAAGTAGCTTCTGTCTTCAATCAAGCTAGAGTGGCGTTCTAGCGAAGCTTTTTACAAGTGTTTCTTGTCTGGGGTGGTATTTAGTTTTATTTTTGTAGAAACAGTTTAAACAACAAGTAGTTAAAATAGAAAGGGTATGTTAGCTTTTTTTTATTACTGCTAGTAAACATTTTTCAACTTTTATATTAAATAACTATTAAAATACTTTTAGTAATTTTTGTTAGGTACATCAAAAGATAGTTACCTATTTAGATTTCTACTTGTGGTGTACTTTAAAGAAGGTTTTGTAAATAAGATAGTAGAATTTATGTTTGAATTAGTCGTATTAATTCAAAAGCATAAAATAATGTTTTACAAAGAGCTTTTAAGTATTATTAGAAAAAAAAGGCAAAGCTATTTTTACTGAAGTTTTATTTTATACGACGTTTTACTTATTCTTTTTTATTTATTGTAATTTATTGTAATTTACTAACGATTGAAAAAAAGTTAAAAGTATATAACTAGTACAAAATTCTTATTTTAAACTATTTTTTTAATTAAACTGATTATAAACTAAATTAAATTTTTAATGTGTTTTTTAAAATATATTTTATTTAAATAAGAATTTATATACAAATTACAAAGATTTTACTTCATACAAAGATTTTACTTCATATTTTAAGTATTGTATAAGTTTAAGTTATTGTTTTATTATATTAGTTACTAGGTCAATAGCTTTAAATTTGTTTTTAAATAGACTAAATTATAAATTTCAAAACAACTAAAATAATCAACACTTTTTAAAATTAAATCAAAATATTTATCATCACATTTAAAACTAATTTCAGAAAAGACTTAAAATTATTATTTGTAGTCAAACAAAACTGTTTGGTAACTTTTTCAAAAATCTATTTTTGTATTTAGCCAAATTTTAAATTTACACTCTAAGAAACATTTAAGGTAGTAATACTAATTAAAACCTTCAAACACTTTTTTTCAATTCAGAAGAACCAACTTCAACTTTAACCTACCAAAAAGTTTGTTTTTAATCAATTATGTTTTCTTCGTAAAGATACTTCTTTGATAGAGCAGTTTAAGTTGCGAGAAATTTATTAAAAGCTACTTCATAACATACATAGAAAAGATTCCAGGTGGTTTAACTATTTAATTTATTTGTTTTAATGAGTTTATTCAAACTTTATCAACCAATTTGTTCAGTTGTTTTCAATTTTATGCCGATGCGTCACACCATATCAAGAAAGTTAAAAAACTAGACGCAGTTGTCATCAATAAGGTGAAAATTGCCCGCCTAACCAAAATAAAATCCCAGCGGGAAGCAAGAAAAATTTACGGCTGTTTTAGGCAGGAGAGCTTCACCTTTTTATCGTGTGGATATCTGCTGAGTAATTCGCATGCTGAGTGTTGACGGCACCGTTGGGAGCAGTGTTATCGCGTAATTGCTCTTTTAATAGGTAGATTTCATCGCCTGTTTTAGAAGAAGAAAAAAAGTGATTCTGCGAGACTCTATGTGATTTGAATCTGCTGAGCGGTTGTTGTAAGAATGAGCTGGTTTTGAAAAAGTGAAACTTGTTTTTTTGTTAAAACTTTGATATGACTTTTATAAGGTGATTTATTTGTTAGAACTTTTCTGTTTCTAAGAATACGAGAATAGTTAAATTAGATACAAAAATTAAAATAAAATTTCTATAATTAACAAATGTACACGACATTTATTATTCAACTTAAATTTATGCATTGCAAAATTGGTTGAGAAAATTAAGACAGTGTAAGCTTTTAAAATAGCTGTATTAGTTTTTTTGCGTTTAAAAAAATTATTGTGGTACTTAAACTTATCTATTAAAGTAAAAACTTATGTGTGCTAAGACATAAAAATTTTCTTAAGATGTAAGTCGAGTTTAGTCGAGATAAATTTGTTATAATTTTTAATGTTTTTGCACAAGTTTGTTTGTATTAGTTTAATGACTGATAAAACTATTGTTTTAGAATCAATTCATAAATATAATTAAAATAAGTATTATTCGTATCTTCGAAGCTGTCGGTTTTGAGTGATCGGGCATCAAACTGAACAAAATTGACAAAGAAAAAAATGAACTTGCTGTTAACAAACGAAGTGCAACATAAAATAAAAGAGTGCCACACAGAAGAATTTAAAATAAATACGAAAGGTATTTAACAATTAATGTTAACACGATATATATTTTTTTGCGTCGGTAGCTTAATTTTTTATGTTTGTTGTAAAGGTAAAACTTTATTCAAGTTGTTACATAGTTTAAGAATGTTGGTAGTATTTTAAACTGAATTTTTTTTTTCAAAACTTAATAATGAAAAAGTTTTACTTTGCTTAAGAAAGTTTTTGATTACTTTGAAATTCTAGAATTGTAAAAAAAAAAAAACTGTACTACTTAAACAAAAACAATCGTTTTCTTTATATTTTTTCAAATGTTAGATTTGAGAAATATTTTATAAATAGCAGTTTTTATAGTTATTTGAACAATTCTAATATTTCTGCATTAATAGGATGCACTGATAAACCACCAATACCTCTGGGAGGCTTTTATGAAAATAAGCTTCAAGCAGGTAATAAACTACGACAAGTTATAATATTTTTCTAAAAATAAATATTCAATCTTCTATTTCAAAAAACTGCAATATTTTTTATGCTACTAATTAATTAAAATGTGTTACAAGTACTATTAAAGTGCATTAAAAACGAAACTAATTATAATTAGTTTGAAGCAAAATAAACGATGAAACTTGTATTTAAAATAATCATTCTTTCAGAGACATACTCTTTAAACTTGTGTAAAATTTGTGGAAGAGGATACAAAAAAATTTCTTCCTTGATTGAACATCAGCTAAAAAGGTGAGCTGACATTTTTAAATTCTCACATTAATAGTAACTCAAATTTCCGTTTTACTATGAACAGTTTTAAAATTTAGCAGAAATATGCTACATTTGAAAAATATTTCAATGAACTATTATGTTATCTGCAGCAATAACATATTACTAACTTTTAAAGGCATGGAATATGTGGTAATCATTATAAATGCAAGCACTGTAGTAAAAGTTTTGCTGTGAAACGCCAATTAGAAAATCACATGAAGTTAGAACACAATGTAAGCATTAATTTAGTAAGTTTTGATATTAGTTTTACTAGTAAGTTTTTACCATAACTGATTTTATTGAATCTCTAATAAATCTTATTTAGAATTAAGATAAGTGAAAGTTTAAAAAAGCTAAAGCTTTTACATTTAAAAAAATAGAATAAATATTGCAAATGAAAAACCTTAAAAGTTTGTAAACAATCATATGTTTTACTTTGATATTTGATAAGTTAACTTTTTTGTATTAGTTTTCAATACTTCGAACAGTGTTTAACTTTAAAATAAAATATTTGCAGCAATTTATTATTTTTAAGAAATTTTTTCCTAGTATATCTAAAAGCTAAACTAAGGTTTAAATTCAATTCATGAAATAACTCTACAAATTAAACTTAAACTTTGACTCTCAAGTACCAATTAAGTGAGATAAAGTAGTGATATTTAAAACAACTAAACATAAAAAACATAAGTCAGTCATGTTCTGAACTTTCTCTATTCATTTTTTGTTTATACTGATTAAGTTTTGAAGAATTGTTATTTTGGTTTTGCTTTTTTTTACGGGTGACTGAGCTTTAATTAATTTTTCGAGTATGTTTCAAGTTTTAAACTTTTAATTTTCAAGTTGTGTATGACATGAAAATAAAAGTTGTAAACATTTGAAAACTGTTAACAATCTTTAGAATTAAATTACACCGTTTAGTTTAACTTTAATTAATTCAAAAATAAATTTAAAAGACTAATAAAAGACTTCTGTTTTAAATTACTTATAAATAAAATATTAGAATTACTTTGTTCGAAGTATTTAAAAAGTTTTGTATAATTCTAAGGATTTTATATGTTAATATACTATTAGTATACATTAGTCATCTCTTCCAGCCGGTAAGTTTTAGTTTTTAAAAGAGTAATTAAGTCTTTTATAAATCCTTAAGAAAACACTTAATAAAAATAACTTTTATCAAAGCAAAACATGCTTATGAAGCTTTTTCCCCAGTATAAATTAGTATATTAAAACAGTTCTATTATTCTATCAAAAAATATACTTTTTTCTTTTAAACATAATAAACTTTACTTAAATTTATTTGCAAATCGTAAAATTTTTAGTTCCGCAAGGTATTGCTAATGAACAGGTTTTCATCCAAATTTAGCAAATAAAACTTACTAAACATTTAACTAGTAATTCGATAAAATATTTTAAGCTTTTACACAACCTATATTCCTACCTAATTGAAGACTTTAAACATTTGTTAATTATTATTTAGTTAAACGTTTATTTATACATCCGATTTTTTTCAATAAAAGTATTTTAGTAAAAAATGACAAGTTACAATTGTCTTATGTATACCCTGTCTGTTTTAAAACTTTTCAAAGATATCGTTTTTGTTTCTTTACAACTTAATTCATAAAACTTTGTGAAAAATTATTTTAATTTTGCACCCTGTTTGTTTTCAACTAAAAAAAAATGTTCTAAAAGAGTGAAATGTACTAACAAACAGAACATAAACTTTTTTGTTTTAAAATAAAACTGTTATTAAATTTGGTTGTGCATTGAATTGAAATGTAAAAACACAGTGTTTAATCGTTATATAAATTTTTTTTTTGTTGTAATATTTTAAAAAGAAATTTAAAAAAGCAATTAGACTACTTTGAAACAATTTCAATAAGCGTCACGAAATATAAGCATAAAACTTAGAAGTTAAAGGCAGAACCTTAATTTTTTATTTTTACTCTTCTATCTTCAAGTAATGTTTAATGAGAGAGTTTAACAAACTTGACCGATTAATTTTTTTATCGGTCATAGCTGTAAATACCCCAACTATACTGAAAAGTTCGACTTTTTTTTCTAGAAATGTAATCATTGCAACAAGACATTCACAAATAAAATTCGCCTTGAAAAACACAAGCACTTTGTTCATAGTTGCAGTAACGGTGAGTTTTAAAACTAATTTTTTAAATTGCACATCTAACAGTTTTTTTTTAAAACAGTAAATCATTTACCTTAAATGCTAAACTTAATCAGGAAATTTTTAAAAAGAGAAAAACTTTAATTTCAAATAATGTTTAGAATATTTATAAAAGGTAAGAAAACATAACTTTGCTTCTTTTACTTAAATATAATACCATAAAATTTTGTTATTGATTTAAAATATTGGAGTTATTTTTTACTTGTGCAAGTTTTTGACTAAGCAGTATCTAAATATTGCTGTTACTTGAAAATTTATAGTTTTTAAACTTTCACAAGTTTCTATGCATAAAAAGTAAACAAAAATAATTTAAATAATGTATTTAGAAGTTTAATTAGATTAGTGTTCTGACAAGACGTTAAAAGGTATCCGTGGTGAGCGACTTGATAACCGAAAGGTTCTTTGTGCACCACGTCCTAGGACCAAATATTTTAAGCGTAGTTTTTTGTCGTTCAATAAAGTATATTTTTTGTTCTATAAAGTTAAGTTTTATTTAACATTCAAATAGTTAGAGCAGCTGTTATTGCGTTCTAAACTATGTTAAGTTATCGAACTTGTAATTAAAAACAAATGGATTAAACACAGACAAGTTCCTGTAAAAAATTTAGCGAAACACACGTTAATATTTTAAATATACAAAAAACTTACCAAAAGTGTATCAGAAAAAATTTATCCTTAGAGTTTTTCTTAAAAACTATAAAAATTTTTTTAATTTTGATGGTTATTTGTGCGTTTAAGCTATAATGTATTTAACTTAAAATTATAAGCATGCAAGTTTTCTAATCCTGTTTAAACATTTTTATAAAATGGTGAAATGTTATTTTAATTTACGCTTTTACAAAAACTATTAACTAATAAATTTATTTTTGTTACTGCGAACTAATTTCAGGTATATTTCTTCATTTTTTGTTAGACTATTAATGTTTAAAAATAAAAATCTTAAGGAAAATTTAACTAACATAAATTCTAAAACTAAAAAAAAAAAGAACCTTGAAAGTTAAACCAAAAACTTTTTATTTATATAATTTATGATTCTTTTTTTGATTAATAAATTGATTTTTCTAACAAGCTTGACAAAATGATAAGTAATTTTTCAGATAGTATTAACGATTTGCCTGTATAACTGCAAAATTTAAGCTTTTATGCGATAGTAATGAATATAGTAAAGAACTGAGATTTTAAAAGATAGTCATGATGTCTGGTTATACAAACTTAAAGTTGTCAAAGTAGAATATAAATTACAATAATTGAAAACAAAAACTTAAATGGAATTTCTGAGAAACGTGTATGTTTTTGAAACTTGTAAAAGGATCATTTTGATTTTATACGCCTGATTGCAGGCCTATAATTTTTTGTTTTTACATTTGTTTTAATAGAATATATCAATATTTTATCAAAAATAACAACTTCAAAATAAAACAAAAACTAATGAGAACATAACATACAATTTAAAAAAATTGTGTTGGACACGTTCAGTTTATATTTTTATTAGTGATAAAATAAATTTGAGATTAATATAAATTAAACATTTTTGAACGGCTGTTGCGTTTTTATTCCTCAAAATGTTACTCAATATAACCCTCTAAATCCCTTGCATACACATTTATAAAATTTATTTGATAAACTACAAAGAGGCTCTTTTAATTTTTTTTCTAAACAAACAACTATTATGCTTGTTTTTATTCAAAATGTTTTTGTTTTTATCATAACTTAATTTAACAAAGGTTTTTTTTTTTTTTTAAAAACATTAAGTTTCGAAATCATTGAATATTTAAAAGACTAATGTAAACAAAATAACAAAAACAATTTAAACTTGTTTTTAAACTTTAAGCACATGAAAGGAAGTTCAAGTGTGAGTTCTGTCCGAAATCGTTCAAACTAAAACACCATTTGAAAGAGCACATGAACACTCATACTGGACTCAAGCCGTACAAATGTCATGTTTGTCACAAATCATTCACACATTCTGGATCTTTAAGGTTTGATCTACAAAATACAATTAATAACTTAAACAGTTTTTTTTAAGTTTTAAATTTAGTACTATATAAATGAATAATAAAAAATTAATAGAATTAACCGGAATAATAAAGTATTATAGTTTTTGTATAAAAACCTTTGTAGAAAATTTATCTACTTATTGTTTTAGCAAAAAATTTTAATAAACTTTTATTAAGTAATTGTTTTTCTAAAGAATATTTTTTAAATTACTAAGAAACACCAAATTAATAAAAAAAAAGTTAACATATACAATTTTTACGTTAGGTTATATTTAAACTCAAGCATAGTACTCTAAACTTCAATTTGATATATAGTCATAACTTTTAAATTTAACTACTCGAAACCACTAAACTTTATTAAGTTCTTAAAAATATTTTCACAGTATACAAGTTTCAATTATTTATTGACATATTTGAAAATTAGCCACTAATAACAAAAAAAAATTATACTGCTTACAAGTATTTCGGATAAAAAATTGACGCGAAATATAATTTTATTGTATGTAATTGTTATTATCAAGTTTATCAAAAGTAAATTCTCACATAAACTCGTATAAGCTTATTAAAGTGATTTCTCTTGCGACTAAAACTATTCAAATTGAAAAATATTTCTCTAATTTAAATATCTATAAATAGTTTTTCTTATAATAATTTAATTTTTAAACAAACTATCGTTTAACCGCTTTATACTAAACTCTTTTATATTATTTACAGAATATCTAAAATAATTAATATATTTCAGAATTTTAAGCATTTTTTGCAGCTCACACATTAGTAGCAGAAAGTGCCAGATTCAGCAGAACAAGATTTTGAACACAACTACAACTCAAAACAAACGCGAGGTTAAAACTAATTTATTTTATAAGTAGACATGTCAAATAAGAAAAATAGTTAGAACAGTTAATTAAAAATGTTTATTGAAAAAAAAAATACGAACGAGTAGAGGGTTTTTTAAAAACTAAGCAAAACTTAAAGCCGTAAAAAACTTAATATTTCTTAAAACTTATGGTAACTAAATTGATGTTTATGTTCAGTTTAATTTCGAGAAGAAACTAAAAACTAAAAAATATTAAGCATGTTTAAACTATTAAAATTATTTATACTTAGTACTTTGTATATCAAAAAATTTCTGTAAATAAATAAATCCATTACAATATTTTTATGTAACGATTTGTAGAAAGAACAAACGATTGTCAAAGATACAAAGAAAACTAATGAAAATCCTATGCATAAGTAAGTTGAACTTTTTAATTAACTTTTTGTTATATTTACGCTTTTTAAATTTTAGTAGTTTCTAACTCTTCTTTGTTTACCTTAATTACTTTAATTTAATATCTTTACAAAAACTTATAGCTGTAGAGATTAAAATAAGCAAAGCATGCTTAAAAATATTTGTAAGTTTTTTGTTTTGAGTTAGTAAGACAAATTTCAGACTTAGACTAAAAAATTAATGGAAACACAGGTAATTAGACTTAGTAATGAGTTATAGTTGGAGATTTACAATAATTTATGTTTTTTTCTAAAAAACTCTTTTCAATTTCATACTAAAAACATTTAAGACTTATAAAAACATTTCAGTACCTGCAATAGTTAGAATATGTGAAAGTCTTAGTTTAAGTAGACTAATTTACTAAAAAAAGCTAAGTCCAGTCACATCCACAAAAACAAGTGAACGAAATCGTTCCATTCAATTCATTAAAAAGAAAACTTAGACAAAAAAAAGTTAATTTTTCGAACGTGTGTGTTAAATTGAAAATAAATAGATTGGTGTTTTCCTTCTGGGCGTTGTGAGTGTGGGCTGTTAGCACGAGCCATTTTAATTGTTTTAATTTAAGTACCTGATGTAAAACAATATAGAAGTAAGCGCTCATTAGCGAACCGCCACACATCCATGTTGTTTAATTGATTGCTTTCCGATTTTTTCGAACTAGCAACGTAAATTAAATAAGTTTTTTTAATTATAACTTTTTTTATTAGTTAAAAGAGAAAAACGCTATTCTGAAAATAAAGTTGTGGGTTACTGCAAAATAATTTTTATTTTGTCAAATTTTAATTTTTTTTTGATGTTTTAAGTTTTTATTGAGAAATTGAAATACTCTCGGGTTTATTTTTAGTATAGTGTTAAAATAATTTAAATAAAATATTTATTATCATAATAAAACTCAAAACCTTTTTGTAGTTTTTTAATAAATATATTTTGGAGCTATGTACATTTAATTAAATAAATACAACTAAAAAATAACTTTTAGTAAATACACTTAATAAGTTTTTGTTTTACTTTTAAAACAAACATTTAAAGTTTTTAATTAAGTTTATTTTCTAAGAATAAAAAAGTTTAATTTTGTACCACAGTTTTGTAGCTTCATTATTTTAATTTGTTTTACTTTTCTTCTTATTATTTTTCACTTTGAAATCTAACTTTTGGTTAGATTTTTTTTAAGCACAAACTTCTTTGTAAGATACTTGCGTCGAACATAGCAGAATAAAAACTTTTAAAAAAATTTTTTTTTTTCTGGTTGACACAAAACAACGAAAGAAACAGCTAATTAAAACGACCTTCTAATGGAAGAACAAAAACATCTTGTGCAAACGCATACAATTTACTTCGAGATCTAAAAACCTTTCGGACGGAAACAAAAAGTCTTGCTTTTAAAATCCGTAGCAGTTTTTTGGCGCGGATTTGAATCAACGCTTACTTTATCTTCCGAATTTCGCCGTTCGAGCCCTGCTAGAACTGGCACACGCACAAAATGGATTTTGTCCAGATTTTGCACCGGCGCTGAATATTTGTTTTCGTTAATTATTCGAACAATTCGATTCGGTCTTGCTCCTAATTGTGAATTTATGTGTCTTTAATAAAAAGTCGGTGGATTTGTCTGTAATGCTCTTTTTGTTGACTTGTTTTTTGTAGAAATAATCATCAAACTTTGGAAAACAACTAATTCTGACAATGTAAAACCTTAAAAAGCTTTTGACTAAGAAAAAGGTTAATATAAATTTATATGTAAATTATAAGGGTTGGTTTTTTTTTAACTTGTATAAATTGTTATATAAATAAATAAAATATTTTTCGTGTAAATATTTTTGTAGGTTGACTAAAACTGAGTATATGGTATAAGGTGTTAAATTTTAATTTGAATCTAAAAGTTGATGAAACAAGTAAGTGAGAAAAAGTAGAAACAGATTTTGTTGAAACATGTTGAATTTCAGTAATAGTTTATTTAGTTTTTCTGTTTTAAATAAATAAAGAAACCTAGAACTATTAAAAAAACAAGCCTTAAGTTCTT
>NW_028140331.1:0-29627 GCF_965202585.1 Thalia democratica | reverse complement strand
TTGTTTAGATGTTATTTAGATAAATTATTAAGATTAATCTTTTGAAGTAACTTCCAATTATAAAAAAAAACAAATTCTGACTCACTAGTTTGCCTATGTAAAAACATAGTTATAGATCTATTCATTGTGCAAAGAGTTAAGCACATAAATGATAGGTTGAGATTACTATTTTAAGTAAACTTAAAATAAATAAACCTACATTTTTCTAAAGATAAACATTAAATTTAAAAAAATGTATTTGCTAATAAAGGTTTTTTTATTAAATATGCATTTTTAGGCTTGGAAAATATTTTAAAAACAAAGTTTCTAATTATAAAAAAAGAAGTGATTTGTTGTGAGCAATTTTTTTTATTAAGTTCATAGTGTGTAAGCGTTGCGGTACTTATTTTTTAATTTTTACAAATACATTTTTTAAGTAAAGTTTAGTTTGTGGTTAAGTTTATAAACTCAAAAATAAAAATTAAATTCTTAAATAGTTTATTTTACTTTTTATCATGTAGCTAAGTTTGTCTTAAACTGATTCAATTACACTAGTAAATAGAAAATGTATGTTATTATAAAATACTGTTAAAACTTATAATAAATACATGTCAGCTTCTTCAAATAAGTTGAAACTCATCTTTCAAATATTTTAATGCTGTTATGATTTATTGTTTATTTCGTTTTATAAGTTGGTTTGTTTTTAATTAGGTCTAATTTTTATTTCAACTAAATTTAGTTGAAAGTCTGTTTAAAGATTATACTTTATTTTGATTTGTATGTTATTATATAAGTTTTTTAGTACATTTTGGATATCATTTTTAAGTTTACAAATTACTTAAACAACTTTCGTTTAGTTTTTTTTCCTGATTTTATTAATTGTGTTGTATGTAAAACTTTAAAACTTAAATTATAAGCTTATAAGAAATTACAAAAACATGTGCTGTACGACTCGATATCTAAAAGGTTATTTTGTACATTAGATCCTTAGACCAAATTTTTGAGCGCTTTTCTTATAATATTATATATAACTTTAGAATATACATATTACAGCTTTAATTCAAACATTTTTAGCACTAAAATTATCAACACTTCATAGTTGTTTTCTAATAGTAAACAGTTAAACTTGCAAAATAGCATAACGCACAAAACTTTTTGATAAATATAGTCTCAAACAGTAAATAGTTACTTTAGATCGAAATAATACTTTATTCAACAATAAAAACAAAACATTTTGAAAAAAGCAAATCAACTAGGCAAGCGCAAATATACATCGAGACTTTCACGTCACAGATAGTTTGATTTTGACTTGCTTACGAGAGTGCGCGGGAAAGTTACTGTAAAAATACTTTACTGAGTGTTCTTGCCACCAAACGGCGCAGGAACTTCCACGACCGTGTACCTCGAATATTCGGTTGTTACGTCACAACTTTCAACCGACCAATCGCGTGCTTCCGCGTCGTAAACCGCCTTTTTCCCGCTGCCGTCCAAGAAAACAACCACTCTGCTTCCCCGAACCGAAACGGCACACCAATCGAGGTCAACTGCTGCGGGCGGAATTCTCAGAAAAACGAAGCGATCGCAAACGGAATCAAAGACCTCGCAGGTCGCAGGCCCGCCGCCGAACACAAACAACTTGTTTCCGATCGCCGCCAGCTGACAGTTCGTTCTTTGCTCGATCATGCTCGGCATAAAAGCCCACTCGTCGGCTGCGCTGTCGTACGCTTCAACGCTCGACAAAATCCTCCTGTTTGCGATGCCGACCCGATCCTGATATCCGCCGCACACCACAACCTTGCCTCTGAAAACCGCGCTTCCCGCTAGCGTCCTTGCCTCGCGCAGCCCTCTGACTTCCTCCAACCCGTGCCTTATCGCGTCAAATCTGACGCAGCGATCTTCTGACCATTCTTCAACATCGTAAAACACCAACGCGACTATGACGTAGATGTGGCCCATGAAGGCGCACAAATCGAAGTAGGTTGCCACCAGGTCCAGGTCGGGCAGGTCTTGCCACTCTTGGCCACCTACCGGCAACTTTTTTACCTGAACGTTTTGCGTGTTAATTACACTGCCACCGAAAACGTAAACGCAGCCGTCCACGCACGCCGAAGCCCAGAACTGCCGGTATTGAGGAAACTCCAAATCTGCGCATTTCGTTACCGAGCCGTTTCTACCGTTGATCCGCTGCACAGGCTGGGTAATGCTGCTCAAGTTCCTGCCGCCGATAACCACCATGTCCAAGTCGTCGCAGCGCCTCGGCTCGATCTCCTTGTTTCGGGTTTTCCCTTCAAGACGTCGTTGATCAGCGAGCTGCACGTTTCGCATCTCCAAAACGCTAAAGACTCGTTTAAAAATTGATCCAGTTCGCGGACGGAAAGCAGAGGAAGACGGACTTTCACGAGGAGGCGCGTTAAATACTTGCGCCTCTCCGCGCCTCCATAGCTCACCCAGTGGTCGGCGACGCGAAGCACCTCAATCTCCGACGTGACGTTCAGCTTCGAACTGGACAAAATTGCGCTCAACAGCGCGAAATCGAGATGCAGGAAGTTTTGGCTTCCGGCAACTGCGACGAAGAAGCGCTCCATGCAGCGCAAAGTCGCTTTTGAAAATGAGGGCATGCCGAACGTTTTTGCCACCTTGTGGTAAGTCGCCACGTTTTCGACGCTCATTTTGTCGCTCATGCGCTCGACGACGTCTCGTTTCACACTTTCGTCTAAAATGAAATGTTCGGGTTCGAAACGCTGAAACGTTTTGCTCCGGTCTTTTCTTGTTGTTCCTGTGAAAATGATTGAAACTAGATTAGTTGCAGCTGTACGCTTTAGTTTTTAGCCAAAGTTAGTCGTTGTTTAGCTTGGTAAGAGTTTCTCTGAACAAGTACTTATTTGGCTGCTCAACAAATCAAAAAAAATTACAAAAATAAGTCATGCTGAAATAAAAAAAATAAAATTATGTATAAAAAAATGCTATAAAAAATTACTCCATTAAAAATACTAACGCTGTTTTTTGAAACTTTTTTTTTGTAAACATACAAGTAAAGCGTCTTGGTCTAAAATAAATGCACTTTGTTTGTGATATTTATTTGTAAATAAATACATGCACAAAAACAAAAATATACATGAATAACTTTTAATTTAATTTTTTTTGAATAAATTTTAATAACTTTTTGTAACAATCTAAAAATTGACGAATTTTGAATTAAGTAATTTTATTTAAACTATGCGTACTTTTAAAAACATTTAATTTATAAATTATAATTACAAAAAAAACATACTTAATTTTTAACTACTAATAGTTTTGAAAATAAGATTTTTGAAATTTGTCTATAATACATATTAAGATCAAATTTACACCAGGGTTTCTCAAAGTAGGTCATATGGCCCCCTTTGGGCCAAAGAGATGTCGTGACTAGTAAAGGGGCTACAGGAGACAATAAGGCCAAACCTTGAAACTTACAGTAAATATTTTTTAGTTGTCGATGAAGGGGAAAAATTTTTTTTTTTCAAAGGAGGCCAATTGACAATTTTTGGAAACCGTGGTCTATATATTGGTACTATAAGCTTCTATATTCTGAACATATTATGTACATATGATTTTCAAATTAAAGGCTTTTTTAAATAATAAGTTATTTAAACAATAAGTTATTAAAGAGATGTGTTAGGTAAACTAGAGTTAGAACAGTATACTTTTTTTTAAGTAAACTGTAAGAGGTTACTCGCATTTTGTTAAAAAGAAACTTTTAAATAGTCGAAAATGTTCATTGTTTTTTCTTAATAATAGCCATTTAAATAGGGAGTGCAAATTATATATTTTATTTACGACCCGGTTTCGGTGACAAAAACTTCCGACCTCTTCAAGTAAATTAAAGTAGTAATAAAAAATTTAAGTATGAAATTATAAACTATCTTACATACTTTTCTAACTTAATGTCTGTATAACCACTTGAATTATATTTTTGATCCTTACAAGCATTCTTTCGTTTTTTGGTACTACTAGTTTTAAAGCTATCATTAACGCTGTTATGTTTTTATCACATAAACAATTATTATTCTTAATACTTGTTAGTGGCAAAAGTGATTGAAGACCATTTGATAATAATTTAAATTTTGTTATAAATAGTTATAAAATTAAAAATTGTATTTAGTAACTTAATTTTGTTCTTTGTAAACTTTTTACGTAACGGTAAAATGTTTTAGTAGTGCTATTGCACTACACACAATGTGTGCAAATCAAATAAACATAACTAAATTATTAAACAGTTTAAAATGAACTTTAAAATAAGATCAAGTATAAACTTTCGGCAAACTTTAATTTATGATCCTTATGGCTAGTTTCTAGTTCTAAATAGATAAATATAAAGCTACAGAACTTTCAAAGATTACTGGGTTTCGTTTATAAACAAAATGCGAGTAATCTCTAAATCAGCTATTTGAAACTAATTTAGTTATTTTTTGTTCATTTTTGCTTAATAATGGTTTTGAATTAGAAAATCATATGTACTTGAAATATTCATAACGGTATAGGGCAAAGCCATAACTTGAAATAGTCTGCGTGCAAAATTGTCTGTTCGTGCAAAAATATACCTTCGTGCAAAAGTGTCTTCGTGCAAAAGTTAACCTTTGAGCAATTTTGTCTACGTGCAATTTTATCTTCGTGCAATTTTGCGCTCTCGTGCAAATTAGTCTTCGTGCAAAAGTATCTTCGTGCAATTTTGTGTTTTCGTGCAATTTTCTCCCCTCGTGCAATTTTGTACGCTCGCGCAATTTAGACAGCTACCCATCCGGACAAGTTGAGCAAGATTTTTCAGTAAACATGTCCGGATAACCAAAAATCCGGATAAGTACAAAAAATCAATTTTTAATATAATAATATAACTGCCCCATATAATGAATGCAATGCATAAAAGAAGTGTTATAATAAAAACACTTATATAGTAGTTGTGAGTGATATATAATAAAATGATAAATAATAAAATCTAAATTTTAAATTAATTAATTTATTCTTTTAAAGTAGAAAAACATCAGATTTGCTAACCATCTGCAACAATATACGTTTTTTGAGGGTCAAGCAACTAAAATTTATCATTTTTACCTCCAACTGCCCTAACTATCAATTTTGAAAAAAGATAAATTTTTGTTTAAGAGAAAATATAAATTAAAAAAATTAATTTACTAAATTAAAAATTACTAAACTGACTTACTTTACATGCTTACAGATTAATAATAACTAAGCTAGTTTTGAACAAAGATAAAATGTAATCTTTACTAATATTATTACCTCATAATAATGAACAAAATTGTAGAATATATAAAATCACTTTAAAATTTCTTACAGTATAAGAGCTTAAATATTTGTATCATACAAAAATGTTAGAGTTTAATATTGAAATTTTTTTGAATATTCTTCTGACTGAAACTGTCCGGATAAGTGAGCGTCCGGATAAGTGAATAGGACTGTACTATTAACTACATTTTTATTTAAGCAATGTTTACTTTGAAAATTAACTAGAAGACAAAAGAAAGCTACATACAGCTTTTTATTATTTTTTTTTCTGTTTGTTGATTTTGAAACTTAACTAAAATTTAAATTTAACCATAAATTCTATTTTAATATTAAAATTAAGTTTTGTTTTGTTTTTGAGTAGAAATTTGTTTTTAACTAAAAGCTTTTATATAATTTTAAAGTTTATATACTAAAGTTAAAATATATAGTTTGAAGATAAAGTTTGTCTTGGACATGACTATAAACTGTATCTTGATGTATGACTCAATAACCGAAAGGTTTTTTCGTACACCAGGTCCTTGGACTAAATATTTAAGCGCTTTTTTTTTCGTTCAATAAACAATAATATTATAAGCATTCAAGCAAAATTTCATAATTTCACAGCTATTACAAGCACGAAATTGTTTAAAATTTCAATAGTTTAGTCCCAATTAAAATTAGGTACATTAAAATTCATCTCAACTTAAAGCTCACTTAATTGTACCATTAACTACATTTTTACTTAAGCAATGTTTATACTTTGAAAGTAAACTAGATGAAAAAAGAAAGCTACATACAGCTTTTTATTATTATTCTTGTTGTTACATTGAGTTTGAAACTTAACTAAAATTTAAACTTTACTTTAAATTCAATCTTAACATTAAAATTAGTTTTTTAATAATAGTTTTGAGTAAAAATTTGTTTTTATTTAATTGTTTAAATGCTATTTTCCATGGCTGTTACTTATCTTTTTAGATTTATTTAAGAACTGACGAGGTCTTTGACCGAAACTTAGTTTTGTAAAAAAGTCTTAAAAGAATAAATTCATCCATTAAAATATGATAAAAAAGCATTTATGTATGAGTTAAATTTTATGGCTAAATCAATAATGTAACCACTACTTTATAACTTACATTTTTGTTTGAAACTAACCTTTTTAAAATATGTTCGAAATATTTAGATTAAAAATACATCATTATGAGAAGTTTTGAAACTGACTTTATTTGCTTAAACTTTTTTTATTAGAAAATGAACAAAAACACATTTTACAAGAAAATTTTTGTTTTGTATTACTTAGTTTTTTATTAAATCATATAAAAAACAACACTTATGTCAGGTAAGATAACTAAAAGTACTTTTATGTAATATACTATATTTTTAAGTAAATTTTCGGACTCGATTAATTAAAAATAATTTAATTTTTTTAACTTAAATTAAGTAAAAACTTTTTATATAAGTAGGTTTTAATTTATTGTAAGGAAAGTATACTAATCTACTAGGTCAAATAGCAAGTAAGAAAAACAGTTAAGGTCAAAACACTTAAAAAACTATAAATTTTTAATATATCTAGACTAATAAATGTAATAAAAAGAAAAAATAACTTTTTGAAAATTAATTTTGTATAACTACAAATATGATTTTTGGTTGTCAGAATATACCGTCAAATCTTCGTTGAACTTCATGAGATCGAAGCCACCTCATTTGTAATGACCCTTTTTACCGGTGTACTGTCAGTTCGTATTATTAATGACCATACTCTACTTTAAAAATGCTTAAAAGCCAAGTGTACCCCACGGAGCTCCTAGAAAAGTGTGACGTACCTGCTTGGTTTGGGTAGTTTTTTAGAAAAGAAGGCCAGAGGTTGCATTTCTCCATTTTCCCTTCCTATCCTAACACTGCGCCGACATGACTGTCCGATGCCTCAGTGAATAGGATCAGAGGTTATGTGTAGTCCTCACAGCTTATTGTTGCTACTTAAATTAATATAGCTATCGTGTCATGATAAGCTTGAGTTTGACTGTCCGAAAGTTTAACAACTTTCCTATTGCTCTTTATAAGTCTTCTTGAAATTTCTGTAGGTGATGCCATTACTTTAGCTGAACTAGGATTTATTTATAATAATAAATAACCATACAAATAAACCGTTTTTATTTTTTTCTGGTTTTGGTAATGGTAATTTTTTGATAACTTTGACCTTAGCTTACATAAAATCAATACCGTCAACACTTACTGAGTGTCTTAAAAATTCTATTTTATTTTCGCAAAGGAACATTAAGCTTTGTTTAAAAACAATTCATTTTTTGAAAGTGTTCTAAAACCTGTATCAAATGAGCAATATGACAGTCCTAGGAGCATGACAATCTAAGAACTTCGTCTGAGTAGATAAAAGTAAAGGGCTCTACATGATAAATTTATACGATCCATAAACTGCTGATAACGTGTTTGTGCGTTTTGCAAGCCGAAAGACGTTGCCCTAGGGACAAACACTTCCAGAGTTAGTGACAATCAGGGGCGTCGCGTGGATTTCGGTTGTTTTGGTGGTTTGAGTATTTAAGTTTGTGTTTGAAATTTGAGTTAGTTAGAGCATTCTGGTATCTGGTTATTGATTCATTGAAATTTCTATTGAGTTTTTTTTTCGATCATTTTTGGGAGGCTCTTTTTGATAATGGGCGGGTGGTTCGAATATTTGTTAATATCATTGGTGTTGAAGTTTTCTTTTTGGTATGGCTTAAATGTATTATTAGTAGTGTCTAGAGATATATATGGGAAATTGCATTTAGTCGCGCCTATATCAATCGTTATTAAAAACCGAGTTCATTAAAATTTTTTATTGTGTTATTTTTTAGTCTTTCCAACTCTTATTTACTTTTTCTGCTTATTATTGCGAGACCGTCATCCCTATAAAGTCCGATATCTTTATAGTTGCAGAAGTGCCTATGTTTCCTAAGGCATACAGGCCTACCAGGTCGCGAAGTTCCGCGCCGAAGAATGAACCCATTGGTACATCAAATTGGCTGTTACTATCTTTTTTTACCCATGTTCTATTATCATAAGTGATAATTGTTTTGCATGTATGCTCTATTAGCTTTTAAATATGTAACTGTTTAACGTTATTATTGGAAAACAATAAAAAATTAAAGTGCTGTTATTTGGTTTAAACATCACTATTGTAAAGGTTTTTATTGTAGTAATGATTATTTGATGATACATTTTTATAATTTTCTTTATTCTATGTTCTAACTAGTGATTTAACGGGTCCAGCGAAAACTTAACTAAAGTTTAATGAACTAAAATGTTTATTTATGTTTGCTTAAATTTCAACCCACTAAGTTTTTTATCAATCTTGTATCTTCTTGTACCTTTAAAATTTAACTGGTACGCCTAATTAAGTACTAGATTATGAAAAATAGAAATTCACGTAAATTTTGATCATGCTTTTATTAAATTGTGTTTTACTCCTGCTTATTTGTTGTTTAGCAATTTTTTTTTACATTTGAGCAACTAACTATCCTAGTAGAAAACACAACAATAAAGGATAAAATGGTGTGGTGCTCTCAGAAAAAAAAGACTGTGGTTTTAAGAATCAATATTGGAAATACTGGGTTTAAGAAAGAGTGCTTTAAAGTTTTTTAAGTTGAACTAGTAAATGCCAGGTTCTAAACATTCAAAATAATACATCTATTATCACTTTAGAATTTATATTTAAAAGTTAAACCAGTTACTCAAATGAAGGCTGAACCAGTTGTTCAAATAATGTGAAGCCAGTTGTTCGAATAAAAGTGAAACCAGTTTTGGAGTGAAACCATTTGTTCGGGTGAAGTTGAAGTAGGATATTGTTGTTCTCTTTTCGGAAGCACCGAAATTAAAATTTTTGTGTTATAATTTTTGTGTTTTTGTGTTAATTTTAAACTTTAGTTAGTTAAACTCAGTTTTTTTTTCATTTTTAATGTACAATTTTTGTTTATTTTTGTCTTTTTGTTGTATGTATTTCTGTATAAGTGGCCTAGGTTTTGATGCCTGGGTCCTTCGTATGACAATAAACTTACTATAATAACAACTTTACTTATTTTGTTTTTAAGTATCTACCGTGGTTACCACAATTTCAGGACAATTCAGGCTATACATTTTAAAACCATCTGGTTTATTTTGATTAAATTTTGAACACAACATTTTTCGAATAAAAATGCGTACCATACCGGCAGTGCGTACCGAGGGAAACGTACCTAGTTGGCGTGTTGCTGTACTTTATATTTTCTATACAGTAACCTCTCGCATCTTTACGCACTCATGACATTACGCACTCTCGTTTAGTAACGCATTTTAAAATTCTAAAAATTCAAAAAGTAAAAATTTTAGTTATTTTTATTATTGCACAAATTAGGTTTATTGTATTGTTTTATTTAAAAAAATGTTTTTAAATGCTATCTCAGCTTTCTATATCTTTATACTTTGTAAACTTATGTTCTTTGACTAATTGATATTCATTTAATTATACGTCAGTATATCAGATATAATGTTAACAGTAAGAGATTAAACTAAAATTCTCAAAGAATAATGAAAGCGTAATAAAATAATGACATATAAAACACAAATAAATAGTACAGCACTCTTGCCCTTTAATAAAATAAAGCAACACAAATTTTAATATAGACACCACACCGTTTCTTAATTGTAAATAAATACTTAATTATAAATTTAATTTGCCAAGTAGGATATAATTAAATGTTACATTTACATAAAGATAAAATCTACTTATTATAAAAATTAGTAAAAAATTTATACAAGTTTATTATTTTAAATAAATTTAAATACTTTCTTTTTAATTTATGTATAGTTTTATCATTTGTTTTTATATTTTTTATATTTAAAAATAAAACAAACAAATTGTTAAAAGTGGGAAAGACCCAAGTATGCTTTTAACTAAAAGCAATTTTAAAAAACAGCCATTATAGTAAGTATATTTGGTATCTCTCGTATCTTTACGATCTCTCATATCTTTACGCACTTTTTCTGTGGACACAATGTGCGTAAATAAGCGAGAGGTTACTGTACTTTACAACTTACTGGCGTCTTTTCAGGGAAATTTTTGGTACAAATTATTTTTGATTTTTTAAATTGATAGCTTTAAAAAATATATTACTTTTCTTGTCAATTGAATTCGGAACTTTAGTTAAACTTTTGCTGGACCCGGTAAATCACTGGCTAGAACTTAAAATAAAGAAAATTATAAAAATGTATGAAAACATACCCAAAAAGTATTAAAAAAACTGTGTTTAGCCTAATAAATTTTTTTTGCGAAAATTCGCATCAGTACTTACTCGTTGGAGTTCTTTTGTCGCCGTCTGTTTAAAAGTAAAACGTACCGAGAAATGTTTACGTATCAACAAATAAATACAAGCCAATGGTAAGTTGTATCAAGAAATTCATTAAAAAAAAGCTTGTTGTGTTTGATTATTACGTAGTTTGCAGTAATTCCAACAAAAAATTTAAAACTCAATAAAAAGTTTTCCACAAAAAGCAAATGGCGTCGGACGTATCAAAAATCGCTTTTTGTTTCTTCCTCGTCCTCGTACAAGCAAATTGCCAGGTGAGGCTTGCAGAAGAAGTGAACTCCAAGGAAGAGTATCCTTACCACGCCTACATCGAAACCGTTTACCGGGACGCAGATAGGAACTTGTATTTGAGGGGCGGCGGTTGCGGAGGGGTGATAGTGAGCAGCCCACTGTGTGGCAAGTACATTGGAGACAGAAGGACGGCGGATGATTCCGCGCCTGAGCGCCATACTTTACTTTGGAATGCTCAAACGCGACATTGACGACGGTTTCATAACAGCGAATAATCGTAGATTGCGACGGAGACTTTATGTTGCACGGTCAAGCACAAACCCATCACAATTCCGACATCGCGTTGATTCGCACCGATAAGATCGACATCGACAACGTCGAGATAGCCAGGGCCGTGCTGGGCAACCCATTGAGCTTGAGTCGGAACGGATGGGAATGCGATGTTAGCGGGTGGGGACGTTCCACTCTGGAAGAAATAACAGAGGGGAAAAACTCGCCAGTGCTGAAGTCAGCCAGAAACACTATCAGTGACGACTTGGAAATAAACTTGGAAATCAACGTCAAAGGCGTGTCTTCAATCCACCGGACGTGGCCGCTGGTGCACGACAACGCAACTAAAAACTACTCGTACGACCTCTTAGGGAAAAAGGTGCAGACGACGATCGCCCCCTCCCCCATGCCCGGAGATTCAGGCGGCCCGCTGTCGTGCTACCCCTATTCCAGGCCGTTCAACTACGGCCAGCACAAGTCGGTGTACGGGGTTCTTAAGGGGGGCCCGGCGGGGGTCGGCGGCGGCCACGGCGAGCCGGTAAAATACACCAGGATCGCCTATCACCACGAATGGATCGCCGACCGCGTGAGAGGGCACGACGGGGAGAGAGCTTTGCTGGACGGCAGGGACGCTGTCATGGGCCAGTTCCCTTACCAGGCCGCCGTTTTCGACGAGGGCTACGACGTTTTCAAGTGCTCGGGTGCCGTCGTAAGTAAATTTTGGGTTCTGTCCGGCGCTTCGTGCTTCGAGAAGAACGATGTTGTTTTTGCGGGAGAAGTGGACCACGCAACTTTAAAAAACCCTAAACGCCAGATGCTTATTTGCGATGAACCATCTCTTACGAGAAACGACCTCCAGCTGTGCAGGGTTGCAATAGGGTTCACGTTCAACAAGTATTTAAAAAAAATCGACTTGGAGCCGGAAGAATTCGTTCCGGCCGAATGCCAGTTTGCCAGCTGGGACTTGAACACTGCTGACAACACTTATTACGAGTACTTGACGTGGAAGAAGGCAAATCTCAACAGACACGATCAAAACGGTGGACCATTGGACGTCGAAGAGGTCAATTTGTTTCATGTCGGTCGAAATGACCGGACGAGCGCGGGAGCGGCGCTGGTGTGCAGCGGCGCGGGCGGAGGCAGGTACTTGGTCGGCATGAGCAGACAAACTAGGGTGGATGCGAGGTTCGTCGACATCAGAGAATACGCTGAGTGGATTAATCAACATACTCAACTTACAGCCGAGTTGGAATGATACTGACTAACATATCAACAAGTACTATGAACTATTTAACTGTATCAAGATTTTGAGTTTAAAATAAAAATAAACTAGAAATTAGCAAAAATTGTTGCAATTTTTCTTTTTTACTCATCACATATAGTTTGTTTGACTTATATAATTTAATAGTTCAATATAATTAAATACGTAATATATAACTTAAACACTTTTCGGTAAGACTTTTTATGTGCGGTTTTATACCAGGGGTTGGAAAACTGCGGCTCGCGAGCCAAATACGGCCCTCGAAGCCAAAATCTGCGGCCCGCAAAGTGATTTTTAGCTTAAATCATATTTTTAAAAACAATAAAAATAAAAAGTTTTGTAATAAAAACTTAATGTTAGACTTTTATTTCAATTAGCACTCTTACTAGTGCAGGGGTCGGCAAACTGCGGCCCGTGGGCCAACTGCGGCCCTCGAAGAATAAATTTGTCCCCGCGAACACGTTTTTTTGATAGGCTGCGGTCTTGCAGCTGCTATAGTTTAAAATATTATCTATATTAATTGTATACATACAAAAGTGACAATTAGTGTTCCCAAAAAAAAAATTAAATTCTGGAAAAGCTTGAAATTGACTAGTTATGCTAAAAAAGCCTTGAAAAACCTGAAATTTGAGAACTTTGAAAAAAAAAAGCACGAATTTTAAACAATTTTTAGATGTAATTAATGAAACTTAAAGTTGACACAAAAAATCTAACATATGAATAATTTTTTATTAAAATTACACATTTAAAGTAACTTAACAGGACCTTTTTAATGATGCTACATTATTTAAGACAGTTTTTTATCTTTAATTTTACACTAAAAAAGACCCAAACAATTTTAATTTTGAAAAACTAGTAAGAAACTCAGAAAACCTAAAAAAAATTTAAAAAATCTTTTTGGCAACCCTGGAACTGTTCACATTCTTTCTAAGGGATAAAAATGGGAAAAAAAATTTTTTTGTTTGACACATGTCATGTTTATACAGCACATAAAAACTATGTTTTTACAAAAAAAGCCAGAAAGAAGATGGTAGGTTATAAAATGCGTTTATCCTTTTTTCAACGTCAAAATGGCTTTGTTTAATTCAACTGATCAATGAACTTAGTATTTAAATTTTTATACTAGTTATTAGTGTTGCTACACACTACTAAGGTTATCTAAACCTTGTTTAAATTTTGTAAAAGTCAGGTAATTTGGTTCTTTTATTACTAATACTACACAAAATGGATTAAGTCAGTTTTAAATTTTAGGCATGAACACTAGCTTTTTTAACTTAAAAAAGATTTCCAACCTGAAATTTGTATTCTTTTAAAGTTAATTATTTAAGTTAAACTTTTTAAGTATTTGAGGTAATTAACATTTTATTAAGACTAAATATATTGTATATGTAATTTATATTCCGATAAACATGTATTTATTAAAAAGGCATTGTAGCTAAAGTCATTAAAAATAATAAACTGAATAAAAGTAAAACTTTTATTAATGTAACTAAAGATAAAATTAAAACATTATCTAATGTCACTAAAACTAAAACTGCGGTCTGCGAAGATTTTTTAAATTTTAAATTTGGCCCGCGAGCACTAACTGCATGCCGACCCCTGCCCTATTGCATTCAAACTTTCAAACAAATATTACTTACAAAAAGCTTTCTCTACTTAAAATCTCTATACGGAAAACAGCTAAACCTACATTAAATATTACATTACATCGTGTTATTAATAAATGTAACAGTCTCGTATTTTTCTAAAACTTTATTACTTTTCATGTAAAACTTATGAAATTACTTAGCTTAATAAAATATGTTTTGTTAAAAAACTTTTGTTTATGAACATTAGTTAAAGGTTTTCATGTTTTACATATTATTCTTTTTTTTTTGTTTAAAAATTTTTGAACAGTTTTTGAAAAGCTTATGACAAGAAATTCTAAAATAATTAAATGCTTTTTTTTGTTAGTGCTCGATTGTATTAAATAATCTAAAATTTTAATTAAATTCCATTTTAAATGCTATAATACACTTGTTTATTAAAAATAAACTAATACTTTTCGCTGCCTATTTATGTTTTTTACTTATTGTTTTTACCACAACAATACTTGTTGAAAATTAAAAAATAGTATTTGTTCGAATTTGGCCACAAAATTCAAATCAGTTAAATCAAATTTGGTATGATTTTTTTTAAATTTAAACTGTAACAGGATATCAAATTACATTTGGTAACTGTTTTGATTTAATGGAATTTTTTGGGAAAACTCTGTTAATCCAAGCGTTTGAAAGAAAGCTCTCAAAGTCACGTGTTTTACTGATGCAAATTTACATTTGCATACTAAGGCCATATATAAAGACTAACCAGCTAGAGCAATGATCATTACAGACCACCTTGCTGCTGCTAACATGTAGTTCAATTTCAACTAGACACCTTGTGTTATTTGTTGCTTATTGTAAACCTTTTTTTTACAATTTTATTTCGTTTTTTGATATAAATACTAAATAGATAAATGTAATATTATTTTATACATTTCTTAAAGCATATTCTTTTAAAATTGATCGTGTTTAACGGTTTTGACTCCATTTATTTAAAAAATTTTAAACTAGAGTTTTTATATTATCAATGTTGTTTACATGGTTCTTTAATACAATACTTTCGTTCACTGTCATGCCTCTAGTTTTTATAACAGCATTTAAAGTAGCTATTCAGTATCATTAAGTTCTTAGTTGAGTTTAAAATTAAGTATGTGTTATAGTGTGGTATTTAAGATACACTATAACCATATAAGTTTCTATTTAAGTATAACAACATCTATGGGTTACGGAAAATTTATAAACTACCAAGTTAGAAAACTGAACGCATTTTTTTTGTTTTCTAGTTAGAAATTCCTCGAGAAATTATTTATTGGTTCATCTTGTGTTACGTATTAGTCCAAGGAGAAACGTTTTTATAAAGTTCAGCTGACAATTTTAACCAGAAAGTTTTAGCATAAGCAAAATTTATAATGCTTTTAGTTACTTTATTTGAAATTTTAACTGAACTGTTGATTGTTATAGCATCTGTTTTCATTTTTAAACAAATTAATATACTATTTCAGAAATTTACTTTCAAGTAGTAAAACTCCTCAGTCTCGTATATGGTTTAACTAAAGTTACCTATTTTAAAATTAGTTATACAAAATATGTTTACTCAAGCTATTGTTTACTCAACAAGTTTTTATTATTTTAAATCTTTTAACTAGAAAAAATACAACATTTTATTTAAGTTATTTAAAGTACTGAATAGTTAATACTTGAAAAAGTAACTAACTGCCCTTTCTAACCAACTTAGGTTTTAATCAACTAACTAACCTTTTACAAAATTGATTAAATTGTGCATAAAAACTAAAAGAAGGTAAAAACTTTTTTGTTTTTTGAATGTAAGCAAATAAGTAAAATTTGTTATGAGGCTTTAAAAAAAATATTTTTTGTAATCACACATTTGTTTCCTGTTTAGTACTGTTGTTTGTCAAAATACAAAATAATTATGTAATGTCCCTAACACTTGCAACAGATTAGAGCATACTAAAATAAACTTTGTGAGTTGAAACGGATGTCTGTGATATATTAAGCACATTATTTGATAAAAGCTTCTGAAAAACAGTTTCTTGCATTGTTTATTGTCTTTTAAGCGTTTTGAGTAACTTTTTGTTGTTTGAAATTAATTTTAAAGTTTCTGTCTTTCTTTTTTAAAAAGAACATTATGCTAAATTGATTGAGTTTATTCACTAGTCATTTTTTATAAAACTTTGACTTTTTGTTTTACCTTTTAATAATTGAAATAGATGTTCTTAAAGACTTTCTAAAAGAAATGTAAAATAAATAATTGAGTTTTGAACTTCTTGTTATAAAAATAGATTGTAAGACTTTATAAAAATGTTTTAGTATATATACTTTCATATATTAAACTGTGTTTCAAAATTTATGCTTAAGTTTAAATTACTATTGATGTTTTGAAAATTTGAAACAAATGAAAAGTATTTGATATTATAAAGTAGGGCGAGCAACGTTTTTAGTCTGCGGGCTAGATGTGGAAAGATTTAGTTGTTGGCGGGTAGGAGCATTTCATCTAATTAACTATATAATCTAATTTATTTCGACAAAATACTAGTTATATTGTAGTTTATTTTGCTCCTAACTTCAAATAACGAAATATCTAGTATAAGTTTCAAAGTTTGCTTTAGCGGGCTAGATTTAAATAATTGTGGGTTGGAATCAAATTAAGTTTTTAAAACTTTGGTTATTAAGTCAGTAATTTTCAATCTTCGGGCTGGATCTGGCCTGCAGGCCGTACGTTGCCTACCTCTATTCTAATGGTATAATACTCATATAAGTGGTATACGAAATATAAAATAAAAACCGGTTTTACATGTGTTTTATTGTAAATTCCCATAAGTTGTATATATTGTAATTTCTTATAATACGTCGAGCGCTCTACCCATTCAAACAAAACAACATTAATCGAATTTTAAAATTCAACTTATTATGTAAGTTATTATTAGAAATGAAAATAAGTAAACTTTCAAAGAAGTAAATAGCAAAAATTTGCATTTTTGTTCAGCAAAACTAAATAGTACCAAGTATATAAGTTTGGAAACTATTAGTTTTTATAAAAAATGCAACGTTTTTTGAGACTAACTTAAGTTGAGCTATTTGACAAATAATTTTGATAGCAAAAAATGACCGATTTTGTTAGTAAGTTATTGTTTTTATTATCTTTTGGTATTATCTTTTAATTGATTAGCACAGTTTGTTTGCTGTATGGAACAAGTATTTAAAAACATAGGTTTTTGGTTTTTTGGTTTTTACAGCTTATAGTTATTGAATGCTTACACATAACTACTAGATTTTTTTAAAGTTTTAGTTGTTTAGTTTCTTCCAAATTAGTTTTAAGAGTAAAAAGAAGTAATTAAGTTAGACTAAAAACAAATTCATTAAAAAAATTGGTTACTAAATGATCTTAAGAACTTTTAACTAAACTAAAAGTGAATTTTAATAAATTTTAGTCTTTTTTTAATATAATATATATGTGGACTAGTTTGCATTAACAAAAATTAACTAAATACTAAATTATTAACTGAATAAAAGCAATATTTCCTATTAAAAATTATATCATAAAGAAAATCATCTATACTTATTAATGGAAATATTTTATCTAAATTGACAAAATAAATGTGTCATTTTTAAAATTTTAGTAATAAAAAGTGTTCTTTATAGTCTTTCGAACTGATCATATGATTGAATAAAAAAACTATTAAATAAAATTATGAAAAAACAAAAATTACTGTAACCAAAAATTTTAAATACTTCCTAGTGGAAAAATAAGTTGTATTACCAAGTTTTATCACAATTTAGTTTATAACAGCGTTCGTATTTTAATTATTGAAACAAAAGACTATAAACTAGATTAAATTTTTGCTATGAAATTACTTTTGTAATTAAAAAGTTTTAAACTTTGTAAAAATAATAATAACAATAAAATATAAAAATAGTTTTTCCACAAAAAATTCTAATGTCTTAAGAGAACTTGTAAGTTTTGTGGCTATTATTCGTGTCTAATTAAATGTTTGTATTACTAGTGTTACAACGAAAGTTCACGGTAATTAACTAAAATACTTTTTATACAAAAACTCTTGCTCTTTTTCGCCTTCTTGGCCTTCCTCTTCCTCGAGCACCTCTTCCTCCTCCTCGAGGTCTTCTTGGCGCACTTCCTGCTCGCCTTCCTCTTCCTGGAGACCTTCCTGCAGGACTTTTTCCTCCTCCTGGGAGCGCAAGTCCTCTTCTTAAACAAGTCAGCCAGGAACACTATCAGTGACGACCAGCCTTTAAACTTGGAAATCAACGTCAAAGGCGTGTCTTCAATCCACCGGACGTGGCCGCTGGTGCACGACAACGCAACTAAAAACTACTCGTACGACCTCTCAGGGGAAAAGGTGCAGACGACGATCGCCCCCTCCCCCATGCCCGGAGATTCGGGCGGCCCGCTGTCGTGCTACCCATATTCCAGGCCGTTCAATTACGGTCAGCACAAGTCGGTGTACGGGGTTCTTAAGGGGGGTCCGGCGGGGGTCGGCGGCGGCCACGGCGAGCCGGCAAAATACACCAGGATCGCCTATCACCACAAATGGATCGCCGACCGCGTGACGGGGCACGACGGGGAGAGAGCTTTGCTGGACGGCAGGGACGCTGTCATGGGCCAGTTCCCTTACCAGGCCGCCGTTTTCGACGAGGGCTACAGCGTTTTCAAGTGCTCGGGTGCCGTCGTAAGTAAATTTTGGGTTCTGTCGGGCGATTCGTGCTTCGAGAAGAACGATGTTGTTTTTGCGGGAGAAGTGGACCACGCAACTTTAAAAAACCCTAAACGCCAGATGCTTATTTGCGATGAACCATCTCTTACGAGAAACGGCCTCCAGCTGTGCAGGGTTGCAATAGGGTTCACGTTCAACAAGTATTTAAAAAAAATCGACTTGGAGCCGGAAGAATTCGTTCCGGTCGAATGCCAGTTTGCCAGCTGGGACTTGAACACTGCTGACAACACTTATTACGAGTACTTGACGTGGAAGAAGGCAAATCTCAACAGAAACGATCAAAACGGTGGACCATTGGACGTTGAAGAGGTCAATTTGTTTCATGTCGGTCGAAATGACCGGACGAGCGCGGGAGCGGCGCTGGTGTGCAGCGGCGGGGGCGGAGGCAGGTACTTGGTCGGCATGAGCGGACGAACTAGGGTGGATGCGAGGTTCGTCGACATCAGAGAATACGCTGAGTGGATTAATCAACATACTCAACTTACAGCCGAGTTGGAATGATACTGACTAACATAACAACAAGTACTATGAACTATTTAACTATATCAGGATTTAGAGTTTAAAATAAAAACGAAACCAAAGTAATAAACTAGAAATTAGCAAAATTTGTTGCAGTTTTTCTTTTTTACTCATCACATATAGTTTGTTTGACTTAGATAGTTTAATAGTTTAATATAATTAAATACGTAATATATAACTTAAACCTTTTTTCGGTAAGACTTTTTATGTGCGGTTTTATACCAGGGGTTGGAAAACTGCGGCTCGCGAGCCAAAATCTGCGGCCCGCGAGATGATTTTTAGCTTAAATCATATTTTTAAACACAATAAAAATAAAAAGTTTTGTTATAAAAACTTAAAGTTAGACTCTTATTTCAATTAGCACTCTTACTAGTGCAGGGGTCGGCAAACTGCGGCCCGTGGGCCAACTGCGGCCCTCGAAGAATAAATTTGTGCCCGCGAACACGTTTTTAAATAGGCTGCGGCCCGCGAAAGAAAATTCTGCGGCCCGCGAGCATGTTAACGTGGTTCGCTGAGCAAAAATATATTTTAAGTCAAATTTTTTTCGGTAATTTGGTTTAATTTGATTAGCTTCGTTTTAAATCCCTGTATAACATTAAAAATAAATTACTTCATTGTTTTGGCTTACAAATGATACAAAGACAAATTAGCATTCGACCAGTTTTTTTCTCAGTTTCATAATAAGCTTCTTCTTACAGCATCAAGTTGTTATCTGAAAAAAAAGTGTTAAGAGTGATTGGATTTAATAAGCTATTCATAAAAGTTTTCTTTGCATTTTAAATTAATTTCTTTGCACACCAATGTACAAAGATGCTCAGTTTTTGAACCACTTTTTATTAAATACTTAGTTAGACTAAGTTTAGTTTATGCATATTTTTTATCATCGTTGTTACTACATGTAATACTACATGTTGCATATGCTGATTTTATTATTACACAGAATTTTTTTTTGAAACTACCTATTTAGGAATGGTAAATTTATTAGGTCTATAAATTGTTAATTAAGTATTTCAAATTTAAGCTAATAAGCAACTTAATATTGCCACACATTTAGACTAAGTCAGAGTAGTTTGAAGACTTTTCAAATCTACTCACAGTGTTGGTTTGATTATAGCATATTTTATATTTTAAGTCTTGCAGCTGCTATAGTTTAGAATATTATATATATTAATTGTATACATACAAAAGTGAACAATTAGTGTTCCCAAAAAAAAAATTAAATTCTGGAAAAGCTTGAAATTTGACTAGTTATGCTAAAAAAGCCTTGAAAAACCTGAAATTTGAGAACTTTGAAAAAAAACACTAATTTTAAACAATTTTTAGATGTAATTAATGAAACTTAAAGTTGACACAAAAAATCTAACATATGAATAATTCTTTATTAAAATTACACATTTAAAGTAGCTTAACAGGACCTTTTTAATGATGCTACATTATTTAAGACAGTTTTTTATCTTTAATTTTTTACTAAAAAAGACCCAAACAATTTTAATTTTGAAAAACTTGGAAGAAATTCAGAAAACCTAAAAAAAAATTAAAAAAACATTTTTTTGGCAACCCTGGAGCTGTTTACATTCTTTCTAAGGGATAAAAATGGGAAAAAATATTATTTGTTTGACACATGTCATGTTTATACAGCACATAAAAACTATGTTTTTACAGAAAAAGCCAGAAAGAAGATGGTAGATTATAAAAATAAATATTTTCTATAATTAAAACTTATACAACTTTTGTGGTTTATTAAACTGCTTTGCGTTTATCCTTTTTTCAACGTCAAAATGGTTTTGTTTAATTCAACTGGTCAATGAACTTAGTATTTAAATTTTTATACTAGTTATTAGTGTTGCTACACACTACTAAGGTTATCTAAACCTTGTTTAAATTTTGTAAAAATCAGGTAATTTGGTTCTTTTATTACTAATACTACACAAAATGGATTAAGTCAGTTTTAAATTTTAGGCATGAAGACTAGCTTTTTTAACTTAAAAAAGATTGCCAACCTGAAATTTGTATTCTTTTAAAGTTAATTATTTAAGTTAAACTTTTTAAGTATTTGAGGTAATTAACATTTTATTAAGACTAAATATATTGTCTATGTAATTTTTATTCCGATAAACATGTATTTATTAAAAAGGCATTCTATTTGTAGCTAAAAGTCATTAAAAATAATAAACTGAATAAAAGTAAGATTTTTATTAATGAAACTAAAGATAAAACCAAAACATTATCTAATGTCACTAAAACTAAAACTGCGGTCTGCGAAGATTTTTTAAATTTGAAATTTGGCCCGCGAGCACTAACTGCATGCCGAACCCTGCCCTATTGCATTAAAACTTTCAAACAAATATTACTTACAAAAAGCTTTCTCTACTTAAAATCTCTATACGGAAAACAGCTAAACCTACATTAAATATTACATTGCATCGTGTTATTAATAAATGTAACAGTCTCGTATTTTTCTAAAACTTTATTACTTTTCATGTAAAACTTATGAAGTTACTTAGCTTAATAAAATATGTTTTGTTAAAAAACTTTTGTTTATGAACATTAGTTAAAGGTTTTCATGTTTTACATATGCTTCTTTTTTTTTTGTTTATAAATTTTTGAACAGTTTTTGAAAAGCTTATGACAAGAAATTCTAAAATAATTAAATGCTTTTTTTTTTGTTAGTGCTCGATTGTATTAAATAATCTAAAATTTTAATTAAATTCCATTTTAAATGCTATACACCTGTTTATTAAAAATAAACTAATATTTTTCACTGCCTATTTATGTTTTTTACTTTAAATGATGCAAAAAAAAAAATTAAACAATACACAACAATACTTGTTGAAAATTAAAAAATAATATTAGTTCGAATTTGGCCACAAAATTCAAATCACTTAAATCAAATTTGGTATGATTTTTTTTTAAATTTAAACTGTAACAGGATATCAAATTACATTTGGTAACTGTTTTGATTTAATGGAATTTTTTGGGAAAACTCTGTTAATCCAAGTGTTTGAAAGAAAGCTCTCAAAGTCATGTGTTTTACTGATGCAATTTTACATTTGCATACTAAGGCCATATATAAAGACTAACCAGCTGGAGTAATGATCATTACAGACCACCTTGCTGCTGCTAACATGTAGTTCAATTTCAACTAGACACCTTGTGTTATTTGTTGCTTATTGTAAACCTTTTTTTTACAATTTTATTTCGTTTTTTGATATAAATACTAAAAAATAAATGTAATATTATTTTATACATTTCTTAAAGTATATTCTTTTAAAATTGGTCGTGTTTAACGGTTTTGACTCCATTTATTTAAAACATTCTAAACTAGAGTTTTTATATTATTAATGTTGTTTACATGGTTCTTTAATACAATACTTTCGTTCACTGTCATGCCTCTAGTTTTTATAACATCTTTTATAGTAGCTATTCAGTATCATTAAGTTCTTAGTTGAGTTTAAAATTAAGTATGTGTTATAGTGTGGTATTTAAGGTACACTATAACCATATAAGTTTACTATTTAAGTATAACAACATCTATGGGTTACGGAAAATTTACAAACTACCAAGTTAGAAAACTGAACGCTTTTTTTTTTGTTTTCCAGTTAAAAATTCCTCAAGAAATTATTTATTGGTTCATGTTGTATTACGTATTAGTCCAAGGAGAAATGTTTTTTATAAAGTTCAGCTGACAATTTTAACCACAAAATTTTAGGATAAGCCAAAACTATAATGCTTTATTTGAAATTTTAACTGAATTGTTGATTGTTATAGCATCTGTTTTCATTTTTAAACAAATTAATATACTATTTCAGAAATTTACTTTTAAGTAGTAAAACTCCTCAGTCTCGTATATGGTTTAACGAAAGTTACCTATTTTAAAATTAGTTATACAAAATACGTTTACTCGAGCTATTTTTTACTCAACAAGTTTTTATTATTTTAAATCTTTTAACTAGAAAAAATACAACATTTTATTTAAGTTATTTAAAGTACTGAATAGTTAATACTTGAAAAAGTAACTAACTACCCTTTCTAACCAACTTAGGTTTTAATCAATTAACTAACCTTTTACAAAATTGATTTAATTGTGCATAAAAACTAAAAGAAGATAAAAACTTCTTTTTTTTTTGAATGTAAGCAAATAAGTAAAATTTGTGATGAGGCTTTTAAAAGATTAGTTTTCGTAATCACACATTTGTTTCCTGTTTAGTACTGTTGTTTGTCAAAATACAAAATAATTATGTAATGTCCCTAACACTTGCAACAGATAAGAGCATACTAAAATAAACTTTGTGAGTTGAAACGGATGTCTGTGATATATTAAGCACATTATTTGATAAAAGCTTCTGAAAAATAGTTTCATGCATTGTTTATTGTCTTTTAAGCGTTTTGAGTAACATTTTGTTGTTCGAATTAATTTTAAAGTTTCTTTATTTTTTTTCTAATAAGAACATTGTGCTAAATTGATTGAGTTTATTTACTGCTCATTTGTTATAAAACTTTTACTTTTTGTTTTACTTTTTTAAATTGAAATAGATCTTCTTAAAGACTTTCTAAAAGAAATGTAAAACAAATAATTGAATTTCGAACTTCTTGATATAAAAATAGATTGTAAGAATTTTTGAAATGTTTTTACATATATATACTTTTATGTATTAAACTGTGTTTCAAAATTTATGTTTAAGTTAAAATTACTATTGATGTTTTCAAAATTTGAAACAAATGAAAAATATACGATATTATAAAGTAGGGCGAGCAACGTTTTTGGTCTGCGGGTTAGATGTGGAAAAATTTAGTCGTTGGCCGGAAGGAGCATTTCATTAAATTAACTAAATTGACTATATTATCTAATTTATTTTGTAAAAAATTCTAGTTATATTGTAGTTTATTTTGCTCCTAACTTCAAATAACGAAATATTTAGTATAAGTTTCAAAGTTTGCTTTAGCGGGCTAGATTTAAATAATTGTGGGTAGGAATCAAATTAATCTTTTAAAACTTTGGTTATTAAGTCAGTAATTTTCAATCTTCGGGCTGGATCTGGCCTGCAGGCCGTACGTTGCCTACCTCTATTCTAAAGGTATAATACTCATATAAGTGGTATACGAAATATAAAATAAAAACCGGTTTTACATGTTGTTTTTTTGTAAATTCCCATAAGTTGTATATATTGTAATTTCTTATAATACGTCGAGCGCTCTACCCATTCAAACAAAACAACATTAATCGAATTTTAAAATTCAACTTATTATGTAAGTTATTATTAGAAATAAAATAAGTAAACTTTCAAAGAAGTAAATAGCAAAAAATTTGCATTTTTGTTCAGCAAAACTAAATAGTACCAAGTATATAAGTTTGGAAACTATTAGTTTTTATAAAAAATGCAACGTTTTTTGAGACTAACTTAAGTTGAGCTACTTGAAAAATAATTTTGATTGCAAAAAATGACCGATTTTGTTAGTAAGTTGTTGTTTTTATTACCTTTTGGTATTATCTTTTAATTGATTAGCACAGTTTGTTTGCTGTATGGAACAAGTATTTAAAAACATAGGTTTTTGGTTTTTTGGTTTTTACAGCTTATAGTTGTTGAATGCTAACACATAACTACTAGATTTTTTTAAAGTTTTAGTTGTTTAATTTCTTCCAAATTAATTTTAAGAGTAAAAAGAAGGAATTAAGTTAGACTAAAAACAAATTCATTAAAAAAATTGGTTACTAAATGATCCTAAGAACTTTTAACTAAACTAAAAGTGAATTTTAATAAATTTTAGTCTTTTTTTAATATAATATATATGTGGACTAGTTTGCATTGACAAAAATTTATTAAATACTAAATTATTAACTGAATAAAAGCAATATTTCCTATTAAAAATTATATCATAAAGAAAATCTTCAATACTTATTAATGAAAATGTTTTACCAAAATTGAAAAAATAAATGTGTCATTTTCTAAATTTTAGTAATAATAAGTGTTCTTTATGGTCTTTCGAACTGATTATATGATTGAATAAAATAACTATTAAATAAAATTATGACACAACAAAAATTACTGTAACCAAAAATTTTAAATACTTCCTAGTGGAAAAATAAGTTGTATTACCGAGTTTTATCACAATTTGGTTTATAACATCGTTTGTATTTTAATTATTGAAACAAAAGACTATAAACTAGATTAAATTTTTGCTATGAAATTACTTTTGTAATTAAAAAGTTTTAAACTTTGTAAAAACAATAATAAGAATAAAATACTATTTTTTAACAAAAATAATATTTCCACAAAAAATTCTAATGTCTTTAAAGAATTTGTAAGTTTGTGGCTATTATTCGTGTCTAATTAAATGTTTGTATTACTAGTGTTACAACGAAAGTTCACGGTAATTAACTAAAATACTTTTTATACAAAAACTAGACAAACTACCACTGAAAGATCGTTTGAGATTATCTTAAAATTGATAAAACAAAGTTTTTTTTTCATTTAGACGTAGTTTAAGTTAACTTGGTGGCAAGAAAACCAAAATTTGTTTTTGGACAAACAAATTAAAACACAACGTTTTTTTTAATAAAAATAATTCTCCGAAAATTTTATATCTGATCGTTTTGAGTGAGTTTAATCTTTTGCTTTCAACAATTACAATAATTCATAATTTCTAGTACTTAAGTATATGCGAAATCATAGCTACATACTTACATAAGTTTGTGTTTGTTATTTAGCGTTTTGTGTAAATATTTATTTTGCTAAAGCTATAAATAGTAGTTACAAGATACTTATTAATAACGACAATTCAAGCTACTCAAGTGTAATTTATTTTTAATACTCTCCCTGCCAAAAAAAATACAGTTGTTATAAAACATGTTCTATGAAGGTTAATGCATGTTTTTGTACATCGCTTATCTTGAAACAATTTTTACGTCTGTCATATGTGTTATAAATATAAATTAAAATCATCATAGACGTTTATTTGATTTTACTGCAACTTAAATTTCTACTTTATATGAAAAAAAAAAAAGATTTTAAGAAATTGTGTGAAATTAAACATTAGTGCATAAATAAGTAAAGACTAAAAAGATATATAAAAATGTTAGTTTTAACTTTTTTATTTATATATATTTAGACAAGGAGTTTTTAATGCTCTGAACAAGAATTTTTGTCAAATACCGTTTAATCAAAATCTAAATAGATTAAATATATTTTTGATATAAAAGTAAAAAACAAGTATAAATTAACCTAGATACTATTATTAACTAAAAAAATATAGTTTTCTCCTGGTTTATTATTCGAAAACCTACTTTAACTGATTTTAAAAGAGTTTTTTTTATTCAAGAAAGTTGAAGTTTTGGATAGTATATAACAAAACAATTTTTAAATATAATATCTGAAGTGTTAAATCTTAAAGTTAAAAAGAAAAAAAAAGATTAACAAAACATAAGCTTTTAATAATAAAAAACATGGCATAAGTAAACTATTATATATTTTTCAAATCTACACATCTAATACAAATCTCTACTTTCAATGAGGGATTTTCTAGTATGATAACCAATGGTTTATTCTTTTTAATGATAAATTATATGTTTTTTGAAGGAAGCTATTGAAGTTAAACCAGACATTTATGTTTAAAGGGTAACAATGATTTAATCATCTATGAGCTACTTTCTTACGTTTTGCGTAATTATGAGTGGTGTCTAAATTTGTAAAATGTGTTGTAATCAAGATTTGAAAAGCTTTTAGTTTGACAAAAAATTTAAATTTTTGCATTGAAATATTTTCATCAGTCAATAAACTTATTTGTCTTTTTCAGATAAGGTTTATCAAAACTTATTTGTTAAAAGAACATTCTTAATATCATTAAAAATATCTGCTGAAAGGGCAAGTTTGAACAACCGTTGTAACTTTTTTATCTAGTATAAATTAACTTTGAAAATTTAAACCCTCGCAAACCCTGATTGCGGTAAGCCGAGCAATTTGTAATGTTTGTGATAAACTCAAGCGCTTAAGTGGCTTACTGCAGTGAAGCTTTTCATCTTCAATTATGATAGTTCAGAGGTCTTTGATGTTTTTCAGCGTAAAACTGAAGCTAATCTATAAAATGTGCGAATGTGTTTAAAAAAATGTAAATTTCATAAATAACTTGTGGCGCTAAAAGTTAACTGATTAAAGAGAGTACTTTTTAATGCAGAAAATATTGTGTGTTACAACTAAAAAATATTAAGATTTAAACAAAAGTTGAATTTAGTTAAAATTCTTAAGCCTTGAACAAGTAATTTTTTTTAATCAAATTAAAAATATAAACACTATGAGTAGCTCTTTGTAAAATTAATTAAACAAATAATATTTTACAAGTGTGTATCTATATAAACTATAAATCTATCATTATATCTATTAGAAATGTGAATCATAACAGTACATTTAAGTTATAGAAAAGTTAAAACTACAAAAAAAAAGTAATGTTTTTCTAAAATAAAACTTAAATAAGTAAACATAAACTAAGGAGAAAACTTAGTACCTTTTAGTAACTTAATTGCTTTTAACAATACGGAAGTAAATAAAAAGGAAATAAATAACAATGCGGAAACAAATATCTAAAGTTTAAGTAGCATTATAGTTTTTATTAGATGTAATGTATTTTATTTAACTAAAATTTATTATTTTCAAAACAAAATGTTTAAAATCACATTATTTTAAATAAACAATTCGTTTAACATAACCTAAACAAACTTAATTATAACATACGGTGATTAAGTTATTACGATATTTTAAACTTTTTTGTCATTCATTATATTTTGTAACTTTTTCTTTTTCTTGCAATGTAGTCATATATTTCTTTTTGTATAAGTTTTACAATTTTTCCTTTGATGGTCTAAAAGCCTTTAAAACAAAATATCATTATGAGAAAGTTTAGTTTCCCTCAAACAATTAGCATGAGTTGGTCAACTCAAAAACCCTCGACCCTGAAAACGAGTGACGTCACGTGCGGTCATTGAAGCGTGACATCTGCCGCCGTAACAGACCGAAATCACCGACGTGGAACGGCGGTTTTTCTCAACTCTCTCAAACTTTTTCTAACCGACGGGAAAACAGTTTCAGTAAAAATCAAGCTTCTGCAGGATATGCACTAAGAGCAGAAAACCTATTTAGAAATTCGTGAAAAACTATAAAAACTTAAACAGTCAAAGAAATAAAAAAGTGAAAAAGCATGAAGCTTGTATATTTTGTGTTTTGTGCAGTTTGCGTGCTAACCTGTCGCGCAAGCAACAAACTCAGCTTGGAGAAATCTGAAAAAATTCAGCAGTTCCTCGAGGAAGTGAAAGAACAAGAGAGCAACCTCGTCGAAGGAGCCGCCCGGAGGTCCGCGGTCGTCGCCGTCAGCAAGCCGCCCTCAAGCACGCCCTCCCTCCAAATACGGGCGGGGACCGAAGAAGAGGCGGGGGCGATCGTCAGGAGGCTGAGCGCCCACTTCGACGTCGCCATTGACAACGTGGGCGGCGACGGGTTCGTGAGCTTCAGGAACATGAACCTCGAACTCCGCAAGAAAAGCGAAATGAGCGCGGACGAAGCGATTGAAGGTCAGCGTCCAAGTTGGACTAAAAGGTAAGAATATTTGTACAACAATTATATTATTAACATGATTAAATGAAATTATGAAATAAAATATGTTTCAAACAGTTTTTTTTAAGTTTTCTTTACAATAAAGCTTTAAAGCATGATTAATAGATGGTTAAGAAAAGCATTTGTAAATAAATTTAACAACAATATTAACTAAAACTTAAAAGTATGATAAACCGATGCTTTTAATAAATAAACTAAAAAATCTCACTGTTAGTAAACAAGAAAAAAATAAAGAAAGTGCGTATTTTATTACCAACTAAGTCGATCAGTATATTGCGACTAAGTTCAATGAAGTTTTTATGTCAAAAATGTCAAAAACACTTTAGCTTTATTTGATGTTTTGTTAAAGCTTTTGTTTTTAATAAGATAAAACTTATCACTATAATAAGATAAAGATAGAAGGACTTGCTGCTGAGTGATAAGTTTTCATCTAATTTGTTTTAAATAAATTTTAATGACAGTTTTGCAGTTAACTTCGCTTGAGGCTGTCGTATTTATTTACAAAATAGTTGACGCTTTGAAAACTTGATAAACAAATATTTTTTCTTCTAATTAAGCATTGGTTTCATAAGACGTTATGAACCTAAAAATAACAATAAAAGTTAGAATGAAGATAAATGTTTGATTAAATATAGATTTGTCAACAATAGTATGTTTTGCTTTTTTAGTCAGTCAAAATAACTCGAGACTTGTGTTATATGATAACAGTGTAAAAGCGTTATTTTTTTATTTTACTATGTAAAAGAATTCACTCAAATTATATTTATTTGCAACATTTTTATAAAAAAACTAAAAGCAATAATAAATCTTTTTAAGTATGTACTTAGAATAAGTTCACTATAAAA